>NW_027448968.1:0-222505 GCF_030867145.1 Opisthocomus hoazin
TAGTGCAAGCAAAGGGGAGAGCAGAGGGTTCTCCCCAGCTCTCACAAGAGACCCTGCAGGTCAGGGAGCAGAGCCAGACAAGGCTCCCACGCTTCCCAGCTGTGCAGAAAAACACCCCTGAGACAGATCTGTGTGATCGCCAGTGAGAACAGGCCTGCTTTCCGAGCCAGCGAGAGAGCAAGGTCCACACCAGCAAGACTGCTGAAAGCAGTCTGCATTGGCTCCACCTCTTTGCTTCCCCGAATTATTTTCCTCCCCTGCCGGAAGGTGCTCCTGGAGCCCTTCCTTTGGGGAAGATGTGCCGGCAGTGTTGAACGGCGCCGACAGAAATCATCATCCCCCTGGGCGCTGCTCTGTCAGCTCTCTGTCAGCAGCGGGCTTCCAAAACGGTGCCTTTTCGGCCAGAAGAGGGAAATCCACCTGTGAAGGGGTTTGCTCAAGCCTTGCATGGTTGACAGCCACAGGACTCACTCTGTTTCAGGCCGAAGAGGGCCCTGCAGAAGAAGAGGTTCTGGAAAATCAGCTTCTTCTTGATGCTGCCAGTGGCTCTTGGTGAGTTGTCATGAGCAAACGTCGGGGAGCGACAGCCTGGCTGTGCTGGATGCCAGCTTTCCTTTCGGGCCAGGATGTGCGGAAACTCCCGTGGTCCAAGTGCTTCCCGAGTATGTCCTTGCCCCGCACTGGCCGTCAGACTACCAGTGAGACCAGTAGTCTCCCAGCCGTGCTGCTGCTCTGGCCGCTGCCCCAAATGGCTTGCTTAGGGCGCAAGCCGGCGAGAGCAGGGCGCAGCTGTTTCCAAGGATGAACTGGGGATGCCCAGAGGGCAGGGGCGGTGCAGGGGGACCGATGGAGAGGTACCTCTCCTAGCCCGTGGCGCCTGCTCTGGCTGCTCCCCGAAGCAGTGGGGGCAAAGGGGGAATAGCTCTGGGGCACCCAGCACACCTGGAGATCACGGCTCCCAAGTCCCCTCCCGCCTGGGCTGATGGCTCCCGGTCAGAGGCGCGTCCTCTCTCTGCACCCCACGCTCCCCACGTCCTCAGCTAAGCTGCTGCCCAAGCCCCAAGGCAGCAGGGAGGAGACAATGCCGCTGCAGGGATGGCTAGCAGCCCCCGTAAAACAACTGTCTCTTGCTGATGTGAATTGCAGCTGCTGTTTACTGCGGGACCTCGCTGCCGGTGTGGACAACGCAGGAGAAGGCACCGAGAGAGGTCGGTGACTCCTCTGGCACAGGCACCTCCTGCAACGGAGCGTTGCTGCCAGTGGCTGGAAAAATCACGGGCTCTTCTGCTTCCAGGCAGGGTGACCCAAAGCAGCAGCAGCTTTTGCCATGCCTTCCTAGGGAAGCCTCTCCTGGGAAGCCGCGGCAGCCCTGCCAGTGGATGCTCTAACGGAGCGCTTTTCCCTTTCAGGAGCAGCCATGGGTGTCCGCAGCAGAACAGACGAGGCTGCGGTAAGAGACCCATCCTGAGCTGGGACCGGCTCTGCAGAAGCGTCAGCCGACCTCGTGCTCCCTGCACCCATTTCCCTAACAGCCAGGGCTCCTGTACTTCCCTCCCGCCTCTGGCCTTTGGCTTTTGCTCAGCCTGGTGCGGAAGGGAAGCCCTCGCCAAGCAGGGAAAGCTCGTGTCTCTCTCCTCCTTGCTGAGCTCAGAGGCTCCCCAGAGGGGCGGGCCGCTCTCTGACAAGACCTGCTCTCCTGTTCCCGCAGGAACTCACACGCTTTGTTGGTGGAGCAAAGCCAAAAGATGCAGCTTCTGCTGGAGGAGCTGGCTCAGCTGAGGGCGGAGATGAGCAGTGTGAAGAAGGTGATCCAGCATTTTATAGGGCGGGGGTCTTGGCTGGGCAGAACCTGGAGAGGGTGGAGGGTGGGCTGTGGGCACCCTCCTCAACCCACCTCGGGGCCATGGCCGGGGCCGTGGACACACGTACTGTTCCTCGGTCCTCGCGGCTCACGCCAGCAGCAGAGAGCCTTGCAGCTCTGCGCACAGGGACCCTTGGCCTCTGCGGGCACTAGCAGCCACGCTGAACTCCCTGCTGATGTGTTCCTTTTCTCTGTTTGTTTATGGCGTTCCCTGCAACTTCAGGAACTGCAGGAAGTGAAACAGATGGCTTTGGAAGTCTGGGTCGAGACGTCTGACTGGGCCCTGCAAAGCTCTGGTATGGACACAAGCAGCCCAGTCTCCTTGCCCCGTGCTCGTCTGTAGCACTCCCCAAAGGAGCCCATGCTCCAGGTGCTGCTCTCCAAAGTGGGGAGCTGAAATGCTCCCTGGGCTCCGAGAGCAAGGCTGTGGCAGAGCGGCTCTCCCAGACCCCCTCCCAGTCCTGCCCTCGGCCTCCGCACGGGTGCCTCTGCGCTGCCCCGCACGTCTTCCTGTGCTGATGGAGGGGCTCTCTTCCCCCCACGGCACTGGAGAAGGGAACGGCTGGGCCGCCCTTCGCCGCCCACGCAGCAAGCCCTCAGCTCTGGCCTGCTGCCATTCCCGTGGGTGCCTGCTGTCTCCCAGAACCCTCCGGCCTTCTCCTCGGGGCACTGCCAGAGAAGCAGACACCAGGCACGTGGCTGCCGTCTTTGCCCTGCGCAGCCGAGCACCCCCACCAGTGCCGTGACGAGGACAGGACTGACAGACTTGGAGCTGACCGGGGGCATCGGGAATAGTGCCTGAGCACCAAGTCCTCCCAGCCTGTGCCCTGGGGCAGTCAGCTGCTCTCCCTTCCTTACAGGTGCCAGCATCGACACGCAGAGGACTTCCAAGACCTACGAGGGCCTACAGACGTGGTTCACCAGGGTTTTATACTCCATTTGGCCCATCAGTCCTCCCGATACCATTTTGCAGGTATCGTAGCAGAAATCCATCAGTGCTGGTTTCCTTCCTTCCTGTGAAGTTGGAGACCAGCTGAAATAGACCCCACAGACACTCCGGCACCTACGCTTCAAGCTACGTGGGCAGGTGCGCTGGCCCCCACGCTCTCTCACACTTCATTGCTCTCGCGTTCTGCTTGCAGCCGGATGTTTCCCCAGGAAGCTGCTGGCCTTTAAAAGGGCATCAGGGCCAGGTGGTCATCAGGTTGGCAGCACGAGTCCATCTGACCTCCGTCACTGTGCAGCACATCAGCAAAGACGTCTCTCTATCTGGGACCATCTCCAGTGCCCCCAGAGACTTCGCTCTCTTTGTAAGTCTCTGCTGGGCGGGGAACAGGGCTTATCCAGCACGTACGTTCCCTCTTTGTCGGGACGAGTCTGAGCTGCTCTCCTTGTGCTCTTCCCCTGAGGGACTGGATGCGGATGGAGAAGAGGAAACCCTCCTTGGCACCTTCACGTACACGGCAAAAGCACCCATGCAGACCTTCACTCTGGAGGTACGGTCCATGCACGGGGACAAGAAGCCGGGGGAGCGAACCAGCTCTGGCTGCACGTCCATGGCAGGAAGAGCGTGATGCTTTCTCCCTGGCCAGAGGGGCCCGGACCACCGCCAAGAGAGATATGGGGGGCCTGGGAGGGCTGAGTAGCATGCGGTGGTGGCAGCAAAAGGAGAGCAAGGGCAGGGTCAGTCCCATGGGAGCACGAGTCCCGAGAGGTCCCTGGCTGCAGCCATGGCCTGCAGCAGAGCCAGCCGCAGATGTGGCCGCTCCGCCCACGCAACGTCTTTGTGCCGTGGAGAAACAAGGACGCCTGGTGGAGTGGCGAAAGCCATCGGGCAGCTCCGTCCCATGGCCTGCTGGCAGGCTGGGCAGTGTCCGCTCCCCCCAGCACAGCATGCCCCTTCTCTCCCGGTGTGCTCCCGCCGGTCAGCAGGAAAGCCAAAGCCGGCAGAGCAGACAGCGCCAGCTTGGTGGGGTTGCCCCGCAGCCGCCCTGCGCAGAGGAGCCCCTCCCCGGCCACTGTCAGCACACAGCGAGCAGCAGAAGGAAGGGAGACTGAGCCCCAGCCACGCCGGCTTGCAGAGGCTGCTGGCTGCCTTCCCCCTTCCCGGCTCCCCGGCCTCCCCAGCAGCCCCGGTGCCAGCAGCGAGCCTCGCATTTCCGCAGCCGCTCCCACCCGCTCTCAGGAGCTGGTTCCTGAGCGGGAGCGCGGCTGCCAGGGGGAGATACCTTGATGGCACTGGCTCTCTGACCACCCCCGTGTCCTTGTCCATCTTTTCTTCACAGAACGCGCCGCTTCCCACAGCTTTTTCACGTGTGAAACTTCTCGTGAAGAGCAACTGGGGAAACCCAAAGTACACCTGCATTTATCGAGTGCAGGTTCACGGCAGGATGGCAAACCCATAAACCTCAGCTGAAGCAAGAGGGAGAATGGAAGGACAAACATGAAATAGAAGAAAAACAACCAGAAATAAACCGGTGTGGCCGTTCAGATCGGTGTAGAAGATTTGTCCCCAAAGTGGGGGGTGCAAGGAGGTCCACTGGTGGGTGGGATGGGAGTGTGTGGAAAATATTAGAACCGCTGCCTAGTTTTGTCTTAGAAATGGGGCAGCTGTGAAGCATTCCTAAGACCGAACCCAGGGAGGAGAGGCCCAGGCTGGCACCGCTCCTTCTCCTGCCGCTCTGGGAGGCTCCACAAGTGGCTCCAGCCCAGGCGGATTTAACCCCTGGGGGGACGCTGCATGGCCACTTGCCCCCCTCCCCATCGCTGCCGCAGCTGGGACTGGGGGGAGAATGTGCCAGTGGTGTCCAACAGGCGTGAGGAGGATAGCAAAAGGAGACACAGGGACTGGAGGGAGCTCCGGCGTGCACCGACCCGTTGACCGGGGCCTCCTCCGGATTCTCTGCAGTGTCGGGGCGACGAGCGACTCAAATGTGCAGTGCTGGAGCAGAGATATTTGTGACAGGACTGAGCTCAGCCCTGTTCCCCACTGGAAAGGGCTCTGGGACAAGGGAGGGTCCCAAACTTCTCCCATACGATTCCTCACCGAATCACCTCTACCTCGTCCAGAATATCACACCGCAGAGAGAGTCAGGAGAGAGAAAACGTCCTTTTACTGTGGACACCAAGTGCGGGAGCCTGGCAGTCACAGGGGTTCCTCCAGGAGCAGGAAATCGGCACCTGCAGCGACACGGTCAGACTGCACTGATCAACGCACAGAGGCAGCAGCAGCCGCGGCTCGGTTCCCCTGTCTCTGGGGAACACAGCGCACAGGGAGCTGTCGACAGCCCAGCAGACAGAGCTGCTGCCGGCAGTGGCTGCGCGGTGGCTCTGGCGCCTTGTCCCCACGGGCGATGCCCTCACAGAGCTGTGCGTGCGCAGAGAGGCCCCGTGCCCCTGTGCCAGGCAGCGGGGCTCCATCGGGACCCCCCGGGGAGCTGCCGTGGGGTTCTTCCCAAACCCTGCGCAGCACCAGCCCTCGCCGTCCCTCGCCAGCGAGCTGCACTGCCTCAGAGCAGCGTTCAGAGCTGGGAAAGACGGGCAGCAGAGCCCAGCACACACCTGGGCTGCTTCGCTTGCTGGCCCCTCCTGCTTTTTTAAGTCTTCATCTTCTTCTCTCTTCCTTCTTTTCTTCTCTTGTTGGCATTCCCTCTCATTGGCCGAAGTCACAAGGCATGATTGCACCTTGATTTCGTTCAGGCTGTTACAAGGGAAAGTAGTGAAAAGTGCTACAGAACCTCTTTCAGCGTGTCCGCACCCCCCTCCCCGCTACTAAAGCTGCTGTTGCTCTTTCAGATGGAAGGGCTGTCATTTTCACAGGGTGTCTTTCTCAAGTTTGGCAAAAATCCCGTCCCCTGCTGTGCCACTTCTTACTGGGCCCTGTCTATATGCACACATGACTGCAGTCAGTAAGCGAAATTACGGTAAGGAATTTGCAGCAGGCTGCTGTCAGCAACGGGCAGTGCTACGAAAGAAAGGACGGAGAGAGGCAAAGTAGTCATTTCGGCAGTAGCCATGTAGAGCTGTGAAGAAATGTGCAGTGCGCTGAGGTCTGATGTGCCAGGAGACGTTTGGTGATGTAGACGTGGTATGGGATTCTTTCTTCCTCACAGCCTCGGTTAGCCTCTCATCTGTTTGTCTGTCCCAAGGGCTGGAGGCATCAATTAAAGCTGTTGAGGATATGGCTAATGAGGTCTGCCCAGTGGCTCGCCACCACAGATGATGAAATCTCAGGAGTAGGACCTTGGTGGGTCCTGCCAGCGTGCAGGCACAGGCACTGCTCTGCCAAGATGATGTGGCATCCTCACAAGAGTCTGGTGTCTTTTCTCACTTTTGGAGTGCTGCCAGGTTATGCTCTTGGCTTCCTCATTCTGCTCTGATCTTGCAGATGCTTGGTCCTTCTTCTGTCGCTCTCCTGGGTACCTTTATGTAGAGCCATTCCAGAGGCCAGTGGTGTCTGAGCAGGGGCTATGTCCCTTAGCACAGTGGCTGTTGGCGAGCTGTCAGCTCACAGGGGCTGGTGGCTGTCACCTCCTCATCGTGTGAGGGACAGGGAGCAGATGGGACCCCGTGCTCTCCTGGCCTGCCTGGATGTGTGCTTGGCAATGGCTGCTGAGTTGAGAAGAAACAAGAGCACCTCTGAGGATTACTGAGTGAAACTCTCATCGCTTGTGAAACGTAGAAGATGCTTCTGGGGAGTGGAGGGCAGGGCAGGGAGGAGCACCCCGGGACACACTGGGAGCTGTAGTCCTGGGTCCTGCCCTGGGGCAGGGGCTGCTGGGTGGCCATGTTGGTTCCTGGGGCATGCTGGGAGCTGTAGGCCCGGGGCAGGGGCTGCTGGGTGACCATGTTGGTTCCCAGGGCATGCTGGGAGCTGTAGGCCCGGGGCAGGGGCTGCCGCCCACCATGTTGGTGTGGCAGGGGCAGGTTCTGCTGCAGGCCCCGGCTGAGGTGAGGCCTGGGGCTGCCCGTGAGGGAGCTGGGCCCTGGGACGGGCACTGGGGGCTCTGCTGCATGCTGGGAGCTGTAGGCCCGGGGCAGGGGCTGCTGGGTGACCATGTTGGTTCCCAGGGCATGCTGGGAGCTGTAGGCCCGGGGCAGGGGCTGCCGCCCACCATGTTGGTGTGGCAGGGGCAGGTTCTGCTGCAGGCCCCGGCTGAGGTGAGGCCTGGGGCTGCCCGTGAGGGAGCTGGGCCCTGGGGCGGGCACTGGGGGCTCTGCTGCATGCTGGCCGCAACAGGGGGGCGGGGGGGGAGCTCCCCGCTGGAGCCGGGCCCGGCCGGGGCAGCCCCGGGGGTGAGCCCAGAGCTGGGGAGGGGCAGGGGACGGAGACGGAGCCCCCGGGCACAGGCACCAGCGGGCTGTGGGCTGAGCAAGGGAAGGCGGAGCTGCTCCTCTGCGCGTTGCCTTTCCCCCGATCCCCGCCTCCCCTCCCTGTCACTCGGTGAGGCTGGTGTCCTTCCCTGGTGAAGCTTCCCTGGTGAGATGAGCTCCCAGCCCGGGCTGAGGGAGAGAGACAAGGGGCGAGGGGAGAGGGGTCGCAGCCCCGAATGTGCAGATTTAATCTTGCAACTTCCAGCATGAAACTTCCACGTGGAAACTTCCACGCAGGTGCTTTGTTAAAACTAGAACTAGAAAATACCATTGAAGCTAGTTTGTTAAAGTTTCATGTTTCTTGTTATTCCTTCTATCAAGAGGTGTTAGCGTTCTTGTGGATGAATGTGCCAGAGGAGTAAACTTTTTGTATTTAAATCAGAAGAAGTGCGATTTAATTTCACTTAAAGAGTGCCCTCTTGTCTGTTACACCTTGGAGGGGAAAACATAAAAAAAAAAAAAAAATCCTTTCCGTGACTAAGTGTAGGTGCAGTGCCTGAGTGGGTGAAAGTCAGGTCATCTCTCCCTGGTGTCCGCAGACAGCAGAACTGTTGCAGTCCTGACCCTGAAATACAGAGACATTGACGTTAAATACTGGCACCTTAAGAACCCTGGCTTTTTACGTTGTCTTTCTACATCTGTTCTAGTTTGCTGCCACTCTTTTGTTTAGTTTATCCCTTCACTTCCTTCGTGCTTCTCCCTGTGTAGACATTATTGAAGGCTACGTTTTTGAAATCATTGCCTATATTTGTAAGTATTGTTTGTTTTGCTTTAGATCCCTAGCTTTTTGCATTGTCTTTCTGTATATGTAGTAGTTTCCAGCCCTCAGTTTTTAGTTTTGCCTTTTGTTTTCTTAATCTTCCTGCCTAGTTAAGTTTTCTTTCTAAGTCTGAGGGTTTCCAGAGTGGCCTTGCTTTCTACATTGTCTTTCTACACCGGTTTTAATTTGCTGCCATGGGTTATTAGTTGTTGCCCTTTACTTCCTTAATCTTCCTCCCTATTTCAAGGTTTGTTTGAAGTCTAAAATTTTCAATTTGATGTCTTCAATTATTTTGTGTCATTCCTTAGGTCCTTAGTATTTTAGATTTTCTTTCGAAATCTCTCTTTTAGTTCGCTGTCCCTGTATTTTTCTAATTTTATTTTCTTTTTTTTGGTAATGTCTGTCGGTTTTTCACTTTTCAACATTCATTTGTTCATCTTCCTTGCTGTTCTAGTCGCTTTTTGTTGGTTTTCCTGAGTGCCCTGCCTTTTTATATTGTCTTTGTTGATCTGTTTTATTTTGCTGCCACTTTTTTCTTAAGTTTTTCCCTATACTTCCTTCCACTACTTCTCGTAAAATGATAAATATGCATATTGTAGTTGTATTTAAACTGATATTAGAGGGAGTTTGGCGCACACGTTTAAAGGAGAGATCCCCCGTGTGTCCGGCGCCGTAATAACGGATACCTGGTTAAGAGCCTACATTGTACTGTTAGGTTATTACCGGATCTGTGAATCACACTGATGTGTCATGCACACGCCTGCACAGAAACACACGCAGAGGGAAAACACCCCTTGGGCATCGAACACAGAAACAGCGCTGGAAAGCTCGTCCTCTGGCAGAGTCGCGGCAGGGTTTCCCCAGGTCACTGCACAGCACGCCTTGCAGCAGGATCACCAGCGTCTGTGGGTTGCTCGCTGTCATTTCCATCTCCATCTCCCAGCCGGTACTTGCTGCCTCCAGACTGCAGCAAGGATAAAAACCATTCCATTTACAAGAAGCACAGAAATGCCTATAATTAATTAAAATCTTCAGGTAACGCTGACCAACACATACGCTGTATCTCCGGAACAGGGCGTGTGGATTAAATCTGCACATTCGGGGCTGCGACCCCTCTCCCCTCGCCCCTTGTCTCTCTCCCTCAGCCCGGGCTGGGAGCTCATCTCACCAGGGAAGCTTCACCAGGGAAGGACACCAGCCTCACCGAGTGACAGGGAGGGGAGGCGGGGATCGGGGGAAAGGCAACGCGCAGAGGAGCAGCTCCGCCTTCCCTTGCTCAGCCCACAGCCCGCTGGTGCCTGTGCCCGGGGGCTCCGTCTCCGTCCCCTGCCCCTCCCCAGCTCTGGGCTCACCCCCGGGGCTGCCCCGGCCGGGCCCGGCTCCAGCGGGGAGCTCCCCCCCGCCCCCCTGTTGCGGCCAGCATGCAGCAGAGCCCCCAGTGCCCGCCCCAGGGCCCAGCTCCCTCACGGGCAGCCCCAGGCCTCACCTCAGCCGGGGCCTGCAGCAGAACCTGCCCCTGCCACACCAACATGGTGGGCGGCAGCCCCTGCCCCGGGCCTACAGCTCCCAGCATGCCCTGGGAACCAACATGGTCACCCAGCAGCCCCTGCCCCGGGCCTACAGCTCCCAGCATGCAGCAGAGCCCCCAGTGCCCGTCCCAGGGCCCAGCTCCCTCACGGGCAGCCCCAGGCCTCACCTCAGCCGGGGCCTGCAGCAGAACCTGCCCCTGCCACACCAACATGGTGGGCGGCAGCCCCTGCCCCGGGCCTACAGCTCCCAGCATGCCCTGGGAACCAACATGGTCACCCAGCAGCCCCTGCCCCGGGCCTACAGCTCCCAGCATGCCCCAGGAACCAACATGGCCACCCAGCAGCCCCTGCCCCAGGGCAGGACCCAGGACTACAGCTCCCAGTGTGTCCCGGGGTGCTCCTCCCTGCCCTGCCCTCCACTCCCCAGAAGCATCTTCTACGTTTCACAAGCGATGAGAGTTTCACTCAGTAATCCTCAGAGGTGCTCTTGTTTCTTCTCAACTCAGCAGCCATTGCCAAGCACACATCCAGGCAGGCCAGGAGAGCACGGGGTCCCATCTGCTCCCTGTCCCTCACACGATGAGGAGGTGACAGCCACCAGCCCCTGTGAGCTGACAGCTCGCCAACAGCCACTGTGCTAAGGGACATAGCCCCTGCTCAGACACCACTGGCCTCTGGAATGGCTCTACATAAAGGTACCCAGGAGAGCGACAGAAGAAGGACCAAGCATCTGCAAGATCAGAGCAGAATGAGGAAGCCAAGAGCATAACCTGGCAGCACTCCAAAAGTGAGAAAAGACACCAGACTCTTGTGAGGATGCCACATCATCTTGGCAGAGCAGTGCCTGTGCCTGCACGCTGGCAGGACCCACCAAGGTCCTACTCCTGAGATTTCATCATCTGTGGTGGCGAGCCACTGGGCAGACCTCATTAGCCATATCCTCAACAGCTTTAATTGATGCCTCCAGCCCTTGGGACAGACAAACAGATGAGAGGCTAACCGAGGCTGTGAGGAAGAAAGAATCCCATACCACGTCTACATCACCAAACGTCTCCTGGCACATCAGACCTCAGCGCACTGCACATTTCTTCACAGCTCTACATGGCTACTGCCGAAATGACTACTTTGCCTCTCTCCGTCCTTTCTTTCGTAGCACTGCCCGTTGCTGACAGCAGCCTGCTGCAAATTCCTTACCGTAATTTCGCTTACTGACTGCAGTCATGTGTGCATATAGACAGGGCCCAGTAAGAAGTGGCACAGCAGGGGACGGGATTTTTGCCAAACTTGAGAAAGACACCCTGTGAAAATGACAGCCCTTCCATCTGAAAGAGCAACAGCAGCTTTAGTAGCGGGGAGGGGGGTGCGGACACGCTGAAAGAGGTTCTGTAGCACTTTTCACTACTTTCCCTTGTAACAGCCTGAACGAAATCAAGGTGCAATCATGCCTTGTGACTTCGGCCAATGAGAGGGAATGCCAACAAGAGAAGAAAAGAAGGAAGAGAGAAGAAGATGAAGACTTAAAAAAGCAGGAGGGGCCAGCAAGCGAAGCAGCCCAGGTGTGTGCTGGGCTCTGCTGCCCGTCTTTCCCAGCTCTGAACGCTGCTCTGAGGCAGTGCAGCTCGCTGGCGAGGGACGGCGAGGGCTGGTGCTGCGCAGGGTTTGGGAAGAACCCCACGGCAGCTCCCCGGGGGGTCCCGATGGAGCCCCGCTGCCTGGCACAGGGGCACGGGGCCTCTCTGCGCACGCACAGCTCTGTGAGGGCATCGCCCGTGGGGACAAGGCGCCAGAGCCACCGCGCAGCCACTGCCGGCAGCAGCTCTGTCTGCTGGGCTGTCGACAGCTCCCTGTGCGCTGTGTTCCCCAGAGACAGGGGAACCGAGCCGCGGCTGCTGCTGCCTCTGTGCGTTGATCAGTGCAGTCTGACCGTGTCGCTGCAGGTGCCGATTTCCTGCTCCTGGAGGAACCCCTGTGACTGCCAGGCTCCCGCACTTGGTGTCCACAGTAAAAGGACGTTTTCTCTCTCCTGACTCTCTCTGCGGTGTGATATTCTGGACGAGGTAGAGGTGATTCGGTGAGGAATCGTATGGGAGAAGTTTGGGACCCTCCCTTGTCCCAGAGCCCTTTCCAGTGGGGAACAGGGCTGAGCTCAGTCCTGTCACAAATATCTCTGCTCCAGCACTGCACATTTGAGTCGCTCGTCGCCCCGACACTGCAGAGAATCCGGAGGAGGCCCCGGTCAACGGGTCGGTGCACGCCGGAGCTCCCTCCAGTCCCTGTGTCTCCTTTTGCTATCCTCCTCACGCCTGTTGGACACCACTGGCACATTCTCCCCCCAGTCCCAGCTGCGGCAGCGATGGGGAGGGGGGCAAGTGGCCATGCAGCGTCCCCCCAGGGGTTAAATCCGCCTGGGCTGGAGCCACTTGTGGAGCCTCCCAGAGCGGCAGGAGAAGGAGCGGTGCCAGCCTGGGCCTCTCCTCCCTGGGTTCGGTCTTAGGAATGCTTCACAGCTGCCCCATTTCTAAGACAAAACTAGGCAGCGGTTCTAATATTTTCCACACACTCCCATCCCACCCACCAGTGGACCTCCTTGCACCCCCCACTTTGGGGACAAATCTTCTACACCGATCTGAACGGCCACACCGGTTTATTTCTGGTTGTTTTTCTTCTATTTCATGTTTGTCCTTCCATTCTCCCTCTTGCTTCAGCTGAGGTTTATGGGTTTGCCATCCTGCCGTGAACCTGCACTCGATAAATGCAGGTGTACTTTGGGTTTCCCCAGTTGCTCTTCACGAGAAGTTTCACACGTGAAAAAGCTGTGGGAAGCGGCGCGTTCTGTGAAGAAAAGATGGACAAGGACACGGGGGTGGTCAGAGAGCCAGTGCCATCAAGGTATCTCCCCCTGGCAGCCGCGCTCCCGCTCAGGAACCAGCTCCTGAGAGCGGGTGGGAGCGGCTGCGGAAATGCGAGGCTCGCTGCTGGCACCGGGGCTGCTGGGGAGGCCGGGGAGCCGGGAAGGGGGAAGGCAGCCAGCAGCCTCTGCAAGCCGGCGTGGCTGGGGCTCAGTCTCCCTTCCTTCTGCTGCTCGCTGTGTGCTGACAGTGGCCGGGGAGGGGCTCCTCTGCGCAGGGCGGCTGCGGGGCAACCCCACCAAGCTGGCGCTGTCTGCTCTGCCGGCTTTGGCTTTCCTGCTGACCGGCGGGAGCACACCGGGAGAGAAGGGGCATGCTGTGCTGGGGGGAGCGGACACTGCCCAGCCTGCCAGCAGGCCATGGGACGGAGCTGCCCGATGGCTTTCGCCACTCCACCAGGCGTCCTTGTTTCTCCACGGCACAAAGACGTTGCGTGGGCGGAGCGGCCACATCTGCGGCTGGCTCTGCTGCAGGCCATGGCTGCAGCCAGGGACCTCTCGGGACTCGTGCTCCCATGGGACTGACCCTGCCCTTGCTCTCCTTTTGCTGCCACCACCGCATGCTACTCAGCCCTCCCAGGCCCCCCATATCTCTCTTGGCGGTGGTCCGGGCCCCTCTGGCCAGGGAGAAAGCATCACGCTCTTCCTGCCATGGACGTGCAGCCAGAGCTGGTTCGCTCCCCGGCTTCTTGTCCCCGTGCATGGACCGTACCTCCAGAGTGAAGGTCTGCATGGGTGCTTTTGCCGTGTACGTGAAGGTGCCAAGGAGGGTTTCCTCTTCTCCATCCGCATCCAGTCCCTCAGGGGAAGAGCACAAGGAGAGCAGCTCAGACTCGTCCCGACAAAGAGGGAACGTACGTGCTGGATAAGCCCTGTTCCCCGCCCAGCAGAGACTTACAAAGAGAGCGAAGTCTCTGGGGGCACTGGAGATGGTCCCAGATAGAGAGACGTCTTTGCTGATGTGCTGCACAGTGACGGAGGTCAGATGGACTCGTGCTGCCAACCTGATGACCACCTGGCCCTGATGCCCTTTTAAAGGCCAGCAGCTTCCTGGGGAAACATCCGGCTGCAAGCAGAACGCGAGAGCAATGAAGTGTGAGAGAGCGTGGGGGCCAGCGCACCTGCCCACGTAGCTTGAAGCGTAGGTGCCGGAGTGTCTGTGGGGTCTATTTCAGCTGGTCTCCAACTTCACAGGAAGGAAGGAAACCAGCACTGATGGATTTCTGCTACGATACCTGCAAAATGGTATCGGAAGGATTGATGAGCGAAAAGGAGTATAAAACCCTGGTGAACCACGTCTGTAGGCCCTCGTAGGTCTTGGAAGTCCTCTGCGTGTCGATGCTGGCACCTGTAAGGAAGGGAGAGCAGCTGACTGCCCCAGGGCACAGGCTGGGAGGACTTGGTGCTCAGGCACTATTCCCGATGCCCCCGGTCAGCTCCAAGTCTGTCAGTCCTGTCCTCGTCACGGCACTGGTGGGGGTGCTCGGCTGCGCAGGGCAAAGACGGCAGCCACGTGCCTGGTGTCTGCTTCTCTGGCAGTGCCCCGAGGAGAAGGCCGGAGGGTTCTGGGAGACAGCAGGCACCCACGGGAATGGCAGCAGGCCAGAGCTGAGGGCTTGCTGCGTGGGCGGCGAAGGGCGGCCCAGCCGTTCCCTTCTCCAGTGCCGTGGGGGGAAGAGAGCCCCTCCATCAGCACAGGAAGACGTGCGGGGCAGCGCAGAGGCACCCGTGCGGAGGCCGAGGGCAGGACTGGGAGGGGGTCTGGGAGAGCCGCTCTGCCACAGCCTTGCTCTCGGAGCCCAGGGAGCATTTCAGCTCCCCACTTTGGAGAGCAGCACCTGGAGCATGGGCTCCTTTGGGGAGTGCTACAGACGAGCACGGGGCAAGGAGACTGGGCTGCTTGTGTCCATACCAGAGCTTTGCAGGGCCCAGTCAGACGTCTCGACCCAGACTTCCAAAGCCATCTGTTTCACTTCCTGCAGTTCCTGAAGTTGCAGGGAACGCCATAAACAAACAGAGAAAAGGAACACATCAGCAGGGAGTTCAGCGTGGCTGCTAGTGCCCGCAGAGGCCAAGGGTCCCTGTGCGCAGAGCTGCAAGGCTCTCTGCTGCTGGCGTGAGCCGCGAGGACCGAGGAACAGTACGTGTGTCCACGGCCCCGGCCATGGCCCCGAGGTGGGTTGAGGAGGGTGCCCACAGCCCACCCTCCACCCTCTCCAGGTTCTGCCCAGCCAAGACCCCCGCCCTATAAAATGCTGGATCACCTTCTTCACACTGCTCATCTCCGCCCTCAGCTGAGCCAGCTCCTCCAGCAGAAGCTGCATCTTTTGGCTTTGCTCCACCAACAAAGCGTGTGAGTTCCTGCGGGAACAGGAGAGCAGGTCTTGTCAGAGAGCGGCCCGCCCCTCTGGGGAGCCTCTGAGCTCAGCAAGGAGGAGAGAGACACGAGCTTTCCCTGCTTGGCGAGGGCTTCCCTTCCGCACCAGGCTGAGCAAAAGCCAAAGGCCAGAGGCGGGAGGGAAGTACAGGAGCCCTGGCTGTTAGGGAAATGGGTGCAGGGAGCACGAGGTCGGCTGACGCTTCTGCAGAGCCGGTCCCAGCTCAGGATGGGTCTCTTACCGCAGCCTCGTCTGTTCTGCTGCGGACACCCATGGCTGCTCCTGAAAGGGAAAAGCGCTCCGTTAGAGCATCCACTGGCAGGGCTGCCGCGGCTTCCCAGGAGAGGCTTCCCTAGGAAGGCATGGCAAAAGCTGCTGCTGCTTTGGGTCACCCTGCCTGGAAGCAGAAGAGCCCGTGATTTTTCCAGCCACTGGCAGCAACGCTCCGTTGCAGGAGGTGCCTGTGCCAGAGGAGTCACCGACCTCTCTCGGTGCCTTCTCCTGCGTTGTCCACACCGGCAGCGAGGTCCCGCAGTAAACAGCAGCTGCAATTCACATCAGCAAGAGACAGTTGTTTTACGGGGGCTGCTAGCCATCCCTGCAGCGGCATTGTCTCCTCCCTGCTGCCTTGGGGCTTGGGCAGCAGCTTAGCTGAGGACGTGGGGAGCGTGGGGTGCAGAGAGAGGACGCGCCTCTGACCGGGAGCCATCAGCCCAGGCGGGAGGGGACTTGGGAGCCGTGATCTCCAGGTGTGCTGGGTGCCCCAGAGCTATTCCCCCTTTGCCCCCACTGCTTCGGGGAGCAGCCAGAGCAGGCGCCACGGGCTAGGAGAGGTACCTCTCCATCGGTCCCCCTGCACCGCCCCTGCCCTCTGGGCATCCCCAGTTCATCCTTGGAAACAGCTGCGCCCTGCTCTCGCCGGCTTGCGCCCTAAGCAAGCCATTTGGGGCAGCGGCCAGAGCAGCAGCACGGCTGGGAGACTACTGGTCTCACTGGTAGTCTGACGGCCAGTGCGGGGCAAGGACATACTCGGGAAGCACTTGGACCACGGGAGTTTCCGCACATCCTGGCCCGAAAGGAAAGCTGGCATCCAGCACAGCCAGGCTGTCGCTCCCCGACGTTTGCTCATGACAACTCACCAAGAGCCACTGGCAGCATCAAGAAGAAGCTGATTTTCCAGAACCTCTTCTTCTGCAGGGCCCTCTTCGGCCTGAAACAGAGTGAGTCCTGTGGCTGTCAACCATGCAAGGCTTGAGCAAACCCCTTCACAGGTGGATTTCCCTCTTCTGGCCGAAAAGGCACCGTTTTGGAAGCCCGCTGCTGACAGAGAGCTGACAGAGCAGCGCCCAGGGGGATGATGATTTCTGTCGGCGCCGTTCAACACTGCCGGCACATCTTCCCCAAAGGAAGGGCTCCAGGAGCACCTTCCGGCAGGGGAGGAAAATAATTCGGGGAAGCAAAGAGGTGGAGCCAATGCAGACTGCTTTCAGCAGTCTTGCTGGTGTGGACCTTGCTCTCTCGCTGGCTCGGAAAGCAGGCCTGTTCTCACTGGCGATCACACAGATCTGTCTCAGGGGTGTTTTTCTGCACAGCTGGGAAGCGTGGGAGCCTTGTCTGGCTCTGCTCCCTGACCTGCAGGGTCTCTTGTGAGAGCTGGGGAGAACCCTCTGCTCTCCCCTTTGCTTGCACTGGCCCTCCGACATCCCCTTTCTCCCCGCAGTCCACAGCAGAAACATGTGGTACGTACATGGCGAAGATGCGCGTGCTCAGCGGATGTCCCAGCAGGGAGACAAGGGCACCTGCCCGACGGCAAGCCTGGCTGAAGAGCGTCCCTGGGCAAAGAAAGCAGAGAAGTGTTAGGCCTGTCTGTGGAAGTCTCTTTGCTAGGACGGCCGGGCACGGGTGTTTCGGTCCCCGCGGGGAGGTGAGCACCGAGTCCTACACACTCCCTCCCTGGGGGCAAAGAGCAGGGCAGCCTGCGCTTCTCCTGCCACTGGTGACATTCGGCCAGAGCTCTGGCACAGCGCAGCTCTCCACGTTCACCCCAGAGGACTTGACAGCAAGCAGCAGCGCTGAGCTTACTTGCAATATCTGTGGCCTGACAGAGCTATACACAGCCTGTGGAAGATTAATCAAGAGTAATGGCGGGAACACCGAGATCTGAGCAGGTCACAGGGGAGAACAGTTATTGTATGCACGAGTGCATGAAAGGGTCGGGCTGGAAAACCACCTGCAGCAGGAGGATGATTTTTTGTGACGGAAGACAGTCACGAGGGATGACTGTGTGAGAAAATGAACTCTCTGATTACATTGGGTGAGAAAGGAGGGAAACATTGCATCTGGCCTCATAGCACAGATCCGTATCTGTGGGTATAAATATATGCTCTTGGCTGCTGAAAAGGAGTTGTGCTTTTTTGGTTCTTTCGCTTGCTTGCTCGCTCGCTCGCTTACCTGGATTCATAATAAAGGAAAGTAGAGTGGAGAAATGAAAAACTCCACCTGATTTCTCTGCAGCTGATTTCGTCGCTGCATTGGCCCTCTTGTGCCATGCGGAAGGTCCTGGAGCGGCTGAGCTGGGAGGTTCCCTGGAAAAGCGTATCACCAGCTCCGTGTCTTTGCAGAGGTTCCTGCGGGAGGAAAAAGACAAATGCCGCTTGCCCACTGTCCCCACGCCTTGGGAGACGGGGCCGGCAGCAGGAGCCTGCGCGGAAGCCCTTGCCAGGGGACAGGCCGTCCCAGCAGCAGCAGCAGCGAGAGAGGAGAGGGCAGCGCAGCTGGGCTGCTCGCAGGGGTCCCCCCCCTCCTTTCGCCATCCCTTGTTGCCCGGCAGCAGCCGGAGCAGAGGATGCGAGCTGGCAGCAGCAGTCCCCCACCTTGGGAGGCCCAGCCGGCAGCACAGCCCAATGCTCAGCCCGTCCTCCCTGCTCCCTGGCCCCGGCCCCAGCCTGCTCCTCGGCAGACAGCTCTCCGTGGCCGTCTGGGGAGGGGGCACAGGCTGCTGTCCCCCTTCCCTGCCGGCCCCTCTCCTCCCCACAGCCAGGCAGGACCGCGCCTCAGCCTCCCGCGGCCGCAGTCTCAGGGCCCCAGGGCTTGGCCTCCCCGTGCCTGCGGCAAAACCTCCCCGAGCAGCAGGGCTGGGCTCCGACGGGGCTCTTCTCCCGAAAACCTCTGCCGGCTTCCCCATGCTGCTGCACACCCCGCTGCCCGTGCTGGCCTCGTCCGTGCCAGCAGCCCAA
Organism: Opisthocomus hoazin; assembly: GCF_030867145.1. Taxonomy (NCBI): domain Eukaryota; kingdom Metazoa; phylum Chordata; class Aves; order Opisthocomiformes; family Opisthocomidae; genus Opisthocomus; species Opisthocomus hoazin. The sequence continues at coordinate 18,046 of NW_027448968.1, forward strand.
TCTGACGCTCCAGGCAGGAGCAGCCCGCTCCGTACCTGCTCGTCTGGCAGCGGCTCGGCCCTGCAGCCTCCCCTGCCGGCTGCTGGTCAGCCTCGCTCCCCAGGGAGCCTCTGGAGGTCCCTCGGCATCTTATCCGCAGAGGCTGCCTCCTCGCCATTTCTGGGCAAAGGCCGGCTCCCCTCTCCGCGCTTCCCCCTCAGACCCAGCAGCGCGGCCTGCCCAGGCAGAACCCGCTCCGGCCGCAGCCTCACGCCGCTCCCCATCAGGAGCACGACTGCCCGAGGCAACGGCCGCATGGAGCTGTGGGCTCCTTCCCCGCGCAGCACAGGGCTGTGCGTTGGCCGGCTGTGACCTCACAGTGGCGGCTCTGACATCATCCCGGGGCACCCAGGGAACGTTCCTGCGACCCTGACCCCTCCCAGTACTACATGCTGCCAGGGAGGGGGGGTCCTAAACCCTCCCCATTCCTGGAATGTTGTGAATGAGCTTTCTGAGCGGCTAGCGAGACTGGCTGCCCGGGATGTCCTTCATGGAGAAGGCGCTGTAGCCCTGGGCATGATGTCCATGATGGCAACAGCGGGAGGGAAAACCAAAGTTCTGTGAAATGCAGCTCCTGGGGGACCAACGAGCCCAGCCCGAGTGTCAAGTGGTGGAGTCCAGGACAGGAACACCCCAAGGGCTGCAGAGCTGGACAGCCTTCCTGGGAAGGCCCGAGACAGGATCACACAATCAATCACAGCATGGCAGGGGTTGGAAGGGACCTCTGTGGGTCACCCAGTCCAACCCCCTGCCAAAACAGGGTCACCCAGAGCAGGCTGCACAGGAACTTGTCCAGGCGGGGTTTGAATATCTCCAGAGAAAGAGACTCCACAACCTCCCTGGGCAGCCTGTGCCAGGGCTCTGTCACTCTCAGAGGGAGGAAGTTCTTCCTCATGTTCAGCTGGAACTTCCTCGGCTTCAGTTTGTGCCCGTTGCCTTTTGTCCTGTTGCTGGGCACCACTGAAAAGATTCTGGCCCCATCCTCCTGACACCCACCCTGCAGATATTTAGAGGCATTTATAAGGTCCCCTCTCAGCCTTCTCTTCTCCAGGCTGAACAAGCCCAGCTGCCTCAGCCTCTCCTTGTAGCAGAGATGCTCCAGTACCCTCGTCATCCTCGTAGCCCTCCGCTGGACTCTCTCCAGTAGCTCCTCATCTTTCTTGAACTGGAGATCCCAGAACTGGACACAGTGCTCCAGATGGGGCCTCCCCAGGGCAGAGCAGAGGGGGACGAGACCCTCCCTCGACCTGCTGGCCGCACTCCTCTTGACGCACCTGTCGCGTTAATTTGGCAGAAAATAAACCCCCTTGTGCTCTAACTCTCTTCACCGGAGTGAGAGGCTAGGGGCGGCTAGGTTTAAATTCTGAGTGATGTCCAATTTGCCGCTACCAGTTCAGTTGTGTTTAATACGTATATTAAACTACCACGATTCTGGATACACTAACAGCAGTCTGCACCTTCAGTCCAGTCGCGCTCATGATCTGGCACAGCCGAGTTTGGTCGCGTTCAGTGAGAAACTGTGACAACTGGCTACTGAAACAGGGCAGTTTTGTTTGTGCAACAGGTAGAGAGGTTTTGTGAATTACCGGTGATAGTGACTGTCTGCAAGAAAGCACGTGCAAATATGAAACGCCTGAAAAGATTATAAATAATACAGTCTGGCTATAAACATTAGGGAGTAACTATTCCCGAGAAAAGCGCTTAGTTGAAGTCTCACCCAAGGCGTCCCAAGGCGGGGAGAAGCAAGGCTCAGCCCGTCGGACAATCCCTGCTGTCGGAGGCAGTCTGAGGTGGAGTTTCCCTTGACTTGCTCACGGTGTTATCTTCTTTTCCTCCAAAGATCTACGGTGTTATCTTCTTCTCCGAAAATCCCCCATTTCCCTGGCTATTTTTATATCCTTTCTACCTGTAAGGTGGAGTTGGAGTGACTGTAGTCATACAGACCTTATATCATGATTGGTGTAAAATTCTCTCACTTCACGTTTAACGGTATAGTTTACGAAAAATCGAGAGCACAGATTCGAAGAGGGGTGGTCGCACCCGGGAGGTGGGTAGCCTTTGGCATGGAGGTGTGTTTTGGTATTAAAATTATACTAAAACGAGCAAAGTTCACGAGAGGGTAGCACTTTGGCAAGGTTTCGAAAACCTGTTGGCTGAGGGGGCCAGATGAGCTGCTGATCAGTTCTAGAGGACCATTTCTTCCCGCTTTGTCATCACGGGGCAGGGCCACGGAGTCTCCACTCTGTTCCGTCCTCTATGCCAATAACTAACTCGACGCTCCAGAACACCCCACCTCTACACGCTTCATGGCTAAGAGCAGGCACCTAGTCCAGAAGTTTGGCAACACTCCCCCAACAACTCACCCTTTTCTCTTCCTTCACAGATGGATCGCACAACACAAAAGCATCCCGAACAGCACGGAGCCCAAGACTGCCACGGTGTTTTCTAAGTAATTCTTCTGGAGATCATCTGGTTCCCCAGCATTTGAGTTTCTCTTGCCACCCACGCCTGGAGGAACAATTCTGCACGTTAGCATGTCCTGCGCACTGCTGAGAATCTCACAGGAGGCCTGACCGTGCCAGGAAATGTTCTCTCTCCCTTTGCTGGCATCTCTGAACCACTGAACATCCTGGGGCTTCGAGATGTCCGTGGTTTCAGGAGAAACAAAGGGAACTCCCAAAGCCGTTGCCAACCAATGCAGTCTGCAGCCTCTCTTTCTCCTCTCAGCTTTGCTTACTCTTTGGGACAGCCGTAATCCCGAGCTGGCCCAGTTCTCCCTCCCCACCCCACGCCCACACCCCGAGGGGAAGGCGTCAGGCCCTCCCAGCAGACACCTGAACCTTGCTTTCCCCTTTTGCCTTTTCTCCAGTGTGGGCACCCCTTGCACACCTCCAGTTTTCAGGACTTGTCTCCCACTTACGGCCCTCTGCAAGACTGCTGCATACCTTGAACCTTCTGAACAAAATCGTGTATCCTGGCAAGGTGGCCTTCCCCGGAGTTGGAACGCACTGCCAAGAAGCAGAGACAGGTAGAGCCTCAGCGTGGCTCGGGCACAGAGGACGCAGAAGGATGGTGCAGGTTCCCTCGAAGCCCGTGCCCGATCCGCCAGTGAATCCCCTTGGAGCGCAGGTCACGGGAGGGATCCCGCTCTGCTGTGCCTGGGGCCCCTCGGCACTCACGGCAAGCTCTGGGATGCCGGTGCTGAGGGAGGCACAGCCGAGGGAGAGTCACAGTGCCCAGCCTCTACTGAGCGTGGCTCAGAGGGCCTCTTCCTAAAATGGCAGAGCTCTGGAATTCCTGTGAATGGGGTGCGGTGGGAGGTGACCATCTCAGGGTCTCCAGAGAGGGTTCCCAGCGTCTCTCAGGCACGCTGACGGCAACAACCTCCACAGCCAGAGGTGACAGTCGTCCTCCGAGAGCTGTTCCTGCCTCCTCTGAGCACACGCGCTCTGCACTAACAGTGCGGCTGCTGGCAGGCTGTGCAGTGGTGGGCACCCGGGGAGGGGCCTGCAGACAACCAGGGATTTTGGTTCGTGGCACTGGATGACCGAGGAACAGCGATTACCTGGCACGCCTGTGGGTTGAGCTGCCCCTGTGTTTTCGCCAGAGGCTGGTTCTGCGGGACTGCCTCCTTCCTGCAGCACGTCCTGCTCCACAGCCCCACGGTCCGTCCCTTTGGAAAGAAGTGGGTCAGTTCAAGGAGAAGTAGCTGTTCCTCATCAGGAACACGGTATCTTCAGAAGGGAAAATACATTGATAACACTGAGAGAAAAGGTCTGGGCATTTGGGGGCGCACCTCGTCACTACTCCAAACCACGTCTCATTCCTGGAGAAAAGTTTCAGAGCTGGACACTTCCCAGTTTACCAGTAGACAGCAAAACCTGAGCTGCTGAGAGACTGGGAGGTTGCAGGTGATCTTCTCAGTTGCACTTAGAGCATTTCTGGCAAACTGCAAGAGGATGGCAAGTTCCTTCCTTCAGAGAGGACAGGAAGATGCTGGAGCCAATGCAGCCGGGGAAAGAGCCCTTTGGAGAAACACGTCCCGTCATGCCAACTCCATCCCACTGTCAGGGTAACAGCACACGCAGTGGACTGAACCCCAGGCTCTTGGAACCTTATCCTGGGCATTTTCATCAGTGACAGTGAAGGGCCCGTGGTCCCCCAAAACAAGAGGAAAACCACAACCAAGTTACCCAAAGCACAGCTAGAGACAGAGCTGAACCACCCGAGACTGAGTTCACAGCCCTTCATTTCAGTGGCCTTCAAGTTAGGTGTCTGGCCTCCAGCTGGGTGTCCAGCTGCCACTCCTCCCTGGCCCTGAGGTGTCACCCAGAGTCCTCACACATCAAGCAGAACAACGGGGCTGGACCAGGCTGTGAAGCTGGGGCTGCTCCGATCCTGACCAAAACACACCTGCAGCCCCGGCAAAGTCTGCCGGTCCCGAGGACCCCCAGCCGCCTGCGCAGCCTCTTCCCCACCCAAGGGCACTCTCCCCTTTGGCGACTGCCCGCAAGGCGTCAGCACCGCCAGCTCCTGCCAGCGGGACACCAACAGCTGCGCAGAACAGCTCTGGCCAGGACCGGGGCAACTGGGGCAGTGGCTGTCTCTGGGGCTCAGCCTGAACCTCAGCTAGCTGCAGAGACTCTGCACCACCTCTGCGGCCCACCAGCACCTGCGAGGTCTGAAATGCTGTGTCAGTGCAGCGAGGCTCTGAGCGAACACTTTCGGCTTGTGCAGGCTACGGCTGGCCCACCCCAGTGTCTAAAACCTCAGCTTCCCAAGTCTTCTCCTTAAGAGTGATCAATACCCACCACGTGCTTCTTGATCCAATTGCTTCACGAGTCTCTTTAGGAATTCTGAAATCCTCTGGGAAAACTGCTGTAGTTTGGGCTTGTTCTTTGCTCTTTCAGGACCTTAACAGAAAGTGTTAAGTTAGATTTCTCACTCGTAAAATACTGAAAAAGAGGGCTTAGTCGGTGCAGTCAGGCAAGACTGAATCCTCCCCCCTGGAATGTGAGGTGATCTCCTGCGCAGGATCTGAGCCAGGAGATGGAGCCACACCTGCAACCAAACACCCATGAGAAGTTTTCGTCCTACGCTGTGACCTACACCGTCATCACTGAACAGCAGAGCCCACAAGGGGACCCCGGAATGACACGGCATGAGGGAGGAGATCTCTTACGGGTGGGAGGCGGGTTAGAGTAGCTTTATAGTGGGGTGTATTTGGGAGGGTGGGGGGAAGGCTTAGAGTAGCTTTATAGGACCTTTTCTATTGTTTTATTTCCAATAAAAATTGTTTGTCCAGAACGGCACCGTGACTGTGTGGGAGGGGATGGGAGCACAGGGGGCACTGGGAAATGGCAAGAGGTGCCAAAGCCCTGCTGAGGCCTCCTCAAAGGGCACCCCGCTGCCCCCAGGCACCACCAGTGGGGCCAGCAATGGCGGGGGGGACTCCCCTGTCCCCTTCTCCAGGGGAAGCAGCCCTTTGGCAGGGAGCAGGGACAGACGGCTCCCTGCAGGACTCATGGACACGACGCCATGCAGAAAGCACCACAGAGCCCCCGGCACAAGGATAGAGCTTGGGGGCTGGTGTGGGGACGGACTCACAGGACAACAAGGGCTGCAACGCCTTCATCTTGAGCACAACCAGCGTCCCCTCCAGTGGGGACCGGGCTTGCTGCAAAAACCTGCAAAACCTCAGGAAAATGGCGCCTTTCCTCGGGTCCCACAGCACACAGTTCCCCTGAGCTTCTGTCTCACTGCTGCAACAAAATCATAGAATCATGCAATCAGAGAATCATTAAGGTTGGAAAAAACCTCTCAGATCATCAAGTGCAACTGTCAACCCATCACCACCATGCCTACTAAACCACGTCCTGGAGTGCCACGTCTACACGGTTCCTGAACACCTCCAGGGATGGTGACTCCACCACTGCCCTGGGCAGCCTGTGCCAATGCCTGACCACTCTTTCAGTGAAGAAATTGTTCCTAATATCCAATCTAAACCTCAACTTGAGGCCACTTCCTCTCGTCCATTGCATGGGGTTGTTGTGACCCAAGTGCAGGACCCGGCACGTGGCCTTGGTGAACCTCACAGAGCTGACCTCGGCCCATGGATCCAGCCTGTCCAGACCCCTGTGCAGAGCCTCCCTGCCCTCAGGCAGGCCGACACTGCTGCCCTGATTCGTGTCATCTGCAAACTGGCTGAGGGAGCACTCGATCCCCTCACCCAGATCATGGACAAAGACACTAAACCAGACCGGCCCCAGAGCCGAGCCCCGGGGAACACCGCTCGGGACCGGCCCCCAGCTGGGTTTAACTCCATTCCCTATAACTCTCTGGGCTCGGCCATCAGCCAGTTCTCCACCCAGCGCAGTGTGCGCCCACCCACACCACCAGCAGCCGGTTTCTGCAGGAGGATGCCGAGGGGAACAGTGCCAGAGGCCTCACTGCAGCCCAGGCAGAGAACATCCACAGCCTTCCCCTCACCCAGCTGCCCCAGCCCTGCCCCGGCCCTGCTGCGCCCTTGCCCCGGCTGCCCCCGCCATCTCTCACCTCTTTCTCCTCAGGCCCCTCGGCCTCTGCCCCCCCGGCCCCGCCCCAGCCCAGTTGCGACTGACAGGCACCTTTGGCTCTGCTAATTGGCTCAGCTGTGGCTGGTGGGTGGGCACAGGCAGCCCGGGCCTCTCCTCACAGCCCTGTGGGCAGGGGCAGCCATTTTCTCCCCCTGCTGCCCAGAGCCGTTTGTCTGCAGGGAGCGGGGTGGGGAGATGCCGAGCTGCTGTCGGTCTGGGAGGGCGGCAGGGACACGAGGCAGTTACAGCACGCACACAGGGGGGACAGGAGGAGAAAGAGCCCTGCCCAGGTCCTTCTGCTCTCTCAGTCTGGGCTCTGGTGTGGCTGTGCAGCCCAGCACCACAGTCGGGGGTTTCCTCCCGGCTGCACAGCTTTGCACCAGGGAAAGGGACTCTGCTCCGACCTTTTCTTCGTTGCAGGCCTACACTTTCCCTTTTTTCCAGAAATTTCTTTCTTTTTTTCTCCCTCCTCCCTCACCAATATCATTTTCTTTGAAAGATGATTATGAGCTGACTTTCTGGAAGAATCATCGAGTACGAAGACACGGGCTGTGAGCACAGGCTGGTCTGTGCCTCCAGAGCTGCGGGCTGAGCTGTTCTGCTGCTGAAGGCCACATAGAGATGGGCTATGTGTTTGCTGGTCGTTATTTCTTGTGGGGCCCTGTGACAGCGGTGGGAAGCTCGTCAGCCTGCAACTCTGCAGCAGCTAAAGCTGCCCCTGGAAGAATTTTTAAGGCAGATGCTGTTCCCTGTGTTTTGTTTTCAATAACCCTGTCATTGAGCTGGAATTATTTCTGTGCAATTAGGTGCTGGGGATCTTCTGGCACTGGTCTTCTGCTTCTGGAGCACGACCTGACAGCCTTTATCACCCAGAACTTTCCTGTCTGTTCCCAGAGGAGTGATGGCCACAAATACCATGCTATAGAATAACAAATACAATACAAAATATAGTACAATACATAGCTTACCAGATATACCACACCATACAATACAAAATATAATACAGTAGAATTCAACATACATTACAGTAGAATATAAAATACAATACAAAAGAAAAAAGAAAAACCCCATACCATACATACAATTCAAAATACACTACCTTACAAGAGATTACAATACCAAATACATTACAATACAGGCAATACAATACAACATGTATAGTATAATAAAATACAATACCTACAAAACTTTCAATAAAATTCAGACAGTACATAGAATACAGTACAAAACACAGTACAATACATGTAATACAATCCGATACAAAATATATCTGCAATACCACACCTACATTACAATAGAAAATACAGTACAATGCATAGAATATAACACACTATGATATGATAGATACACTATGATATTTACACTACAATAAATAATGAACTATAGAGTGAAATACATCCAATACACAAGACAATACAAAATACAATCCACAATTCAAAATAAACTATGGCGCAATACAATAAATAGTTAAAAAATACAGTACAGAAATACAATAAATACCATACCATACCATACCATACCATACAACGGAACAGAGATGATGGAACACAGACAGTACATACCAAACAATACCTGCCATGCCATACCGTACCATGCAAGACTGTACCATAGCAGACCGTACCGTACCATAGCATACCATAGCTACAATACAGTACATATCGTACGATATATACCACACAATACATAAAATGCAGTACAAAATAGAATACAAAAGAAAACACAACACATACCATACCACACAATACATTACAAGAAATTACTATGCAACAGAATATAATACGTAAGATACATTAAATGTCATATATATAATAAAACACATGTGCAACACATACAAGAAAACACAAAACAAAATACAATATACACACTAGAATACATCCCACACAATACATGTGAAGCCATACAAAACAAATCGTACCATACAAACCGTCAAATACAATACAAAGTCAGGTCATGCTTTAACCCCAGCTGGCAACTAAGCCCCACACAGCTGCTCGCTCACTGCCCTGAGCGGGACGGGGGAGAGAATCGGAAGACTAAAAGTGAGAAAAGTCATGGGTTCAGATGCAGGTATTTTAAAGTGTCAAGCAAAAGCAAACATGGAGGTGGGCGTAAGCAGAGCAAACAAAGGAAGTCATTTGCTGCAGGAAAGCAGGGCTCTGTCACGCGTAACGGTTACTTGGGCAGGCAGAGGCCATCACTCCAAAAGTCCCCTGCTCCCTCCTCCTACCCCCAGCTTTATACGCTGAGCACAACGTTGTGCGGTGTGGAATATCCCTTCGGTCACTGGGGGCAGCTGTCCCGGTTGTGTCCCCTCCTGACTCTTTGTGTACCCCCAGCCTGCTCGCTGGTGGGGGGTGGGAGAGGCAGAAAAGACCTTTTCGCTGTGTAAGCACTGCCCAGCAATCACGGAAACATCAGCACTTTTTTCTGCACAGATCAAAAACAGAGCCCCATACTGTGAAGAAAATTCACTATTACGTTTCCTAAAAACCCACAAAGCATCCCTCCTTTCTTCACTTTCCTATAAGCCATGTCCCATCCCTTGTTTTATACTAAGCGTACCTTAGGTACTTCTAAGTAATTTTCTTATTTAGCATGGTACTATAAATTACAGAGATCGCAGTGTTGACAGCATCGCTAATACAAGGCACTTTTGTATGTAGCCCCACATCATCAGTTTAGCATTTTGTTGCATAAAACTCCTTTGCAAAGTTTGGCATTACAGAAAAAAAAAAAAAAAAAAACCCTGGTCTTTCTGTGCTCTTTTCTTAGGTGATTGTCAAATACAGCAAAACAGGCACTAAACTATGTTTAGAGCTTTTGATTTGATTTCACCTGTCCAGGACTGTGAAGCAGTAGATTGTCCATCTCCTCTTTAACTCTGCTCCGTGTTACTGCTGCCTGGCACTTGGTTTTGCTCGCTGTTGTTCTTAGATTGGATGGAACACCCCTGAGGTCTTATGCTCCGCACTCCTTGTTTAAGGTTTCCTTGGGTACTTGCCAGTCTGATGCGACTACGTCTACGGAAGCTCCCCAGAAGAGGTCACTGTTTCAGTTTGCAGAGGTGAGTTTCTTTAAAAAGCGATGTCTTCCCCAGTGTTTCCTGCTAAGAAGCATCTGCTGGTCAGCTTGAAAGAGAAATCCAAAATCTTGAACGAAAATTCATGCTTTTATTTGTTCCTTCTGTTTGGGTTTGTGGTACCGGATCATTGATCAGCTGGATAGGTCCAACTTGAAGTGCAGGAGCGTGTGTTTAGGAACATGGTGGAAACTTGAGTACAATAATGGAGCTGTGGTTTAAGCAGTAATTGAGACATGTATCATTCCTGCACCTAGTTTGTAACTCTGAGTAACTGAAGTTTTAATATCTGTATTTGGATGTCACGTTAGGTCCTTTATCTGCTGTGGCTGCGTTAGTCATTGACTCCATCCAAAATAACTGTAGTTCTGGAAGTTGTAAAATGTTCTTCTATTCTGCAACCACCAAATACTTCTGTGCAGCTATGCTTTAGTTTTGCACTGTACAACATTGTTGTCAATGTATTTCCAGTAGTTGCTAGAAGTGGAGCTGTGGTGTTTGGTTTGGTTGTTTAGAGTTTGGTTTGGGGTTTTTTTTTGGTGTTTTTTAAAGTATACACTATTTCATCGAAGTTTTGATGGATTTCATTGGCGTAAGCCACGAGACAAGGATGAGTTTGCAAAAATCCTGGTCCTCTGCAAGCATTGCTTGCTTGTTTTTATCTTTCCAGTCTTTGGAATGGTCCCAGTCAAGTGACATAGAAATTCTTAGCTGTGTCAATATTGATTGTACAGGACGGTGGGTGGTGTTTGAGTAAGTGCATATGGAAGGAAATTTTGTCATATCAGGGACTTCTTTGTATTGCTTTTTTTCACATCAGCCATGAGTGTGACCCCTGTGTCTTTAATACTCTTTGCTGTGTGCACCTTCCTTCTCCTCCTTAAGCATCGTCACTTACGGAGCAGATACTCTGCAATCCTCGCACACAGAAAATGTGACGGGTTGGTTGGTTGGTTTGTGTGAACATCAACCCACAAGACTTTGAGGCTTTCAAAATGTGTCAGAAAGAAATTAAAGCACTGCTCCTTTGTTTCTGATGAAAGGTGAGGGCAAGAGTGAAGTCTGTAACCTGTGCCGAGGCTCTTACACAGCCTGCTGGCTTTTCTGGTTAGGAAGGCAAAATGCCTGGTTTGCCAGCAATGCAAAGCAGTACTTACAGCCTTCTGAAAGCTGGTTAATTCCAGGGTCACTTATGCTACTTCTGTGGTAAAAATCTGACATCCATCTTCCGATATTTCTAAGATGCTTTTGCATACTTAAACCGTCAGTTTTACTGTCAGCTGAGCAATGCAATACTTTGTATACTTCCTCTTGATAGCAGTCCTTTTCCTGCGTTTCACTGCTGAGTCTTGTAAGCAGTAAGACAAATCCCAGCTCACAGAATTGCGACAAGCTGTTGGTCCTGAGGGAGGCCCCGTGTATGTGCGTATTGCATTTACTGCCTTGGATTTGTTAAATTGGAACAAGCGGTAGGCTCATATCGAGACAACCCCGAAGGGGTGTATAGCACTATTAAAACTGTAACGATGTCTCATAATACTAATTGGGGTGACATTCAGGCTCTTTTAGAATATTCGTTTACTACAGAGAAGAGGAGAAAAGTTGTAGAAATGCTAAACAGAGAGTAAACCAGGAACATCGGGGAGTGCCTAGCATGGATATCTGTCTCCCAAGGGGAAATCACCAGAGGGATGCAAATACTGGTGGAGGGTTACAGAAAAATAAAAGAATACCAAAAACTGATTCCACATGGTATCCAACATGGAATCCAGAAACCACAGGACTGGGCAAAGTTGTATGAAATACGACAGGGAGATGAAAAACCCCCATCTGTTTTAAGAAAGATTATGCAAAGCAGCTCTGAAGTGGACTAAGGTAGATTAAAGGCCCGGAAGGGACTGGAGCCACTCATTAATTCCTTTTTAGATTATGGATTATTACAGGAGTGTCAATTGGAATGTAATACTCCCATTTTGCCGGTAAGAAAGACTAGTTCTCCAGAATATGGGTTGGTACAGAACTTGCGGGAAATTGACACTCGAACAGTTAATGTCGATCCTGTGATGCCAAACCCACATACGCCACTTGCTTCTGTCCCTGAAAATAATTTGTATTTTGCAGTTCTAGATGTAAAGGATGCTTTATCTTGCCTTCCGGTGGATGAACAGAGTCAGCTCATCCTTGCTTTCGAGTGGGAAAGCCCAACCACCAGACAAAAGACTCGACCATGTTGGACTCTTATTCCTGCAAGGATGCAAAAAAAAGCCCAACGTTGTTTCATAACATACTGGCAAAAAAATTGGCACAATGGAAAGGTAATAATGGACAAGTAACATTGTTGCAATATGTGGATGATTTATTAATTGGCTCAAGTGATCATAGGGAGTGATTAGAAGCTACAATTAGTCTGCTGAATTCTGTGGGGCTCGCAGGATATCGCATCTCTGTAAAAAAAGGCCCAAATAGCAAATGACAGAGTTCGATACCTGGGGTTTGAGATCACGCAGGGACAGAGGAAGTTGAGCGCAGAGTGGAAAGAGGCAACATGTACAGTTGCTGTGCCCACAGCAAAGAAACAGCTGAGAGGATTCTGGAGTATGGCTGGATGGTGTCCGTTGTGGATTCCTAATTTTGGACTGGTTGCTACACCACTGTAAGGTGCCATCAAGGGTCCAGAGGGATCGTTTGAATGGACTGCTGAGTGTCAGAAGGGTTTGGATGAAATCCAGAAAAGACTTCTGGAAGCTCCTGCATTAGGACTTCCAAGTTTAGAAATACCCTTTCAGCTCTATGTCCATGAGAGCCAACAAGTGGCTTTAAGGGTCCTCACTCAAAGGTCAGGAAGCTGGAAGAGACCTGTGGGGTATTTCTCTCAACAGTTAGATGGAGTCAGTAAAGGATGGTCTGCTTGCTTGAGAGCTGTTGCTGCAGCAGTGATTTTAATTGATGAAGCTGGGAAACTGACCTTAAGACAACCTATAACTATGTTTCTACCCCATGCTGTGATCTCTCTGCTGGAAAACAAAGGAGACCCTTGGGTTTCTCCTAGCAGACTGGACAAGTACCAGGCTGTCCTGCTGAAGCAGGATGAATTCACTCTTTCAACGTCTGCCACTTTAAATCCTGCAGCTCTGCTGCCCATCTGACAGTGCGATGAATTACACCATGATTCTCTGAAAACAATAGAGCAAGTCTGCTGCAGCCCACCAAATTCACAGGATACTCCTCTTTCTGATTTTGACTTAGAGTTATACAGAGGTGGAAGGAGTTTCATATCTGGAGGAAATCGATGTGCTGGATATACAATAGCAACCAGGAACCATGTTCTGGAAGTTAGACCTTTATCTTGTAATACTTCAGCCCCAAAAGCAGAATTGAGTGCTTTATCTCGAGCGCTAGAAATATGTACTGGAAAAAGTGCAAATATTTTACAGATTGAAAATATGCTTTTGCAGTTGCCCATGCTCATGGGAGAATTTGGAAACAATGAGCACTTTTAAACTCATAAGGAACACCCGTAAAATACGGAACAGAAATGATGAGATTGCTTCAAGCCACATTACAGCCAACAAAAGCTGCAATAATTCATTGCCAAGCTCACCAAAAAGGGAATAGTGAAATAATCAAAGGATTAGGATGGGGAATAGGACCAGGTCACATTTCATTTCATATGTTATCTGCAAAGACGTTGGCAGGTAAATTATCCAAAGACGGGAGCCAAATAAAAATGTCCTCAGGAATCAGACATGGGAAAAAACAGCAAAAAAAAATTTCCAGTGTTAGAAAGGAACCAAATATTTCTGGGCCTGGCTGTGCCTTATCTGTTAACAAATAAATGTTATGTCCATGGACTATTTGGATTTTTCATCTCTCTCCTTTTTTATGGATTAGGACTTGTTAACAACTTACTACTGTTACCAGTTTAAAAAAAAAAAAAAAGGTGTAAATTAAAGCAACAAAAGAGGGAGATGAATGAATTTCTAGCTGTAACTTTTGTGAGGAAAGGGAAAAGTGATTTTTTTAGAAATAATACTAATGAAGGTCCTTGAATGTAGCGGGAAAACCTCTGCTTCTTGGCTTGTTTCTCTCTGCATTAATGAACATGGATTTTGAAGCAAGTATCTGTAGAAAAAGACTGACTCTAGAGTGGTTGACTAGAAGTCAAAACCTCATGCTGCGGTGGCATTGGGGTGGAGCGCAGTTTTCTCCCAGGGAAACCTGAGCTCTGACCCTGACAAGAAGACCGTTGCAGATGGAGTGTGGCCTTCAAACCTGTGTGTCCTGCGCAGATCCCTTGGCCGCAGGACAACCTCAGCAGCTCCCTGTGACACAGGAGCCTGCAGGCAGGTCCCGCTCTGCTCCGGCCTCCTGCATGGCCTTGCCTGTATGTAACAGTGTAGGGAGAAGTTCCCATGCAAACACAGTTTCTGTGTGACAGTAGGGATGATGAACAGAGTTGTTGTCTTGTAGGAAAATCCTGGAGTAGCTTGAATGACCGAAACAGGAGAGTGTCTTCTGCGGATGGGGTCTGCACAGTTTGCTGCATTCGGGTCGAAGCCCATTTAACGCTACATCACTTGGGGTTCCCACCATCTAACAGGACATAAGACCGCTCTGTGATAATCCCCTTATAGTGCTAGACCTAGTGAACAGCGTTTTCAAAGCTAGCTTACGGGGTCCGAGTGCCTTTCTGCCTGAGAGGTTCTCTCAGGTAACCCTGGTTTGACTGCCATCCATGGCTAGTTGTTCTCCTCCAGAGTCCTGCCTCAAAGCAAAAAGGCCTTGGAGACCTCGCTGGTGGTAACTCAGGCACAGAGGACATAGAGTATCTCAGGTATATCTACATCTAAGAAAAGATTTTACTGAAAATGTAGGAATATTTTACAAAGTTCGTTGGCATGGTTGACTCTATTACATATTAAATGAGTGGAGTACAAAACTGAAGGAGGTTTTGAGTGGAAAATGATTTATACAGAGTGAGAGAAAAGGTTAAGGGGGTAGGGAGACCCTCCCGTTACGTCCCCAGTTTCGGACTGGAGCCCCCCCACCTTGCTCTCTAAACTCCTTCTCGGTGCGACTGGATGCAGAACCGGCCTTAGACCACAGCGGTGTAAGACTCAGGAACATGCTTAGCGGCAATTCAGGGTGTGTTCACAGTTCAAAGAGAGAGAGACTCACAGGGAATTAGCAGCTGTCAGTCACTGGTAAACTTAGCATTTACTGAGTGATTAGAAAGAATTTTGCTGGTACAATCACAGTGACAGAATATTGTGTTTGAATCGATTCACACACGCACACACGCAATCCTAAAAATTCTGCTCGAGTTCAGTGAAATACTCACTTCAGATCAAATGATTTCTCAGCGGGCGAAGGTTGAGTCTCGAGGAGATCAGCCCAGGTGATGCCGGCAGAGTTCGAGACGCTCGGAGAAGCGTCCCGCTCCGAGGGAGTCACTGGGCGCAGCCCACTGCGGACCAGAGAGCTCAAAGGGCTTCCTTGGTGCTGCTGTTTGTAGGGTCTCAGGATGGTTGACTTTAGGCATCAGTGATTTTCCATCCTGGTCACGAGCCACACGATGCAATCCCGATATCACAGAATCACAGAATGCTCGGGGTTGGAAGGGACCTCTGTGGGTCATGTAGTCCAACCCTCCTGCCGAAGCAGGATCACCTACAGCAGGCTGCAGAGGACCTTGTCCAGGCGGGTCTTGAATATCTTCAGAGAAGGAGGCTCCACAACCTCCCTGGGCAGCCTGTTCCAGTGCTCCGTCACCCTCAGAGGGAACTGAGGGTAAGCTGGAGCTGGCCTTGTTATCAACCAAGCAGACACCGGGAACAGCACAAGCATCATTAAGCAACTCAAGGCTGTCTTTGAAAGGGACTGGTATTCACATTATGCCAAAAGTTTACAACCAACAAAAATCCCAAACTGCTTTAATCACAAACTTAATAAAGCAACGTCAAATAAGACTGCCATGAGCAATGCGAATTAGAAAGACTATTTTACTGTTTAGTATGGCAATGAAGAATCACGTTGGGGTGTAGCCCTCTTTCATATTTACAGACAAAAGACTTAAAAGAAAAAGCAAAAAACGAAGTTTGGTTTGGGAGGGTGTTTTTGGGAAACAGCACACTTATATAAAAACTGTCTAAACTATATTGTCTATATTGTACTATTTAAGACTTTCAAATTTGTTACTTCTGACACTGGATGTCATTTCTTCTTCCGATATTTAGACAGTAACTACTGAACTCCAGTGCCACCCAGAACGCGCCGTTCTGACATTCACCAGGCGGGTGCGGCTCCAGGCATCAGTGGTTTCGCTGCGAGCAGGAGGTGCCTGATGGGCCCAGCTGCTGCTCTGGTACAAAGACCATGAAAGTGCCGAGTTGTCCCGACTCACTGCCCTCGTTCAAAGACCAGAAAAGTGGCCGGTCACAGCAGCTAGCTATTCTTGCAGCGTAAGCCAGAATGCAGTGTTGGCTGGTCCTGGGGTCACATGGGCAACACTGTCTGCTGTGAGCGGGACAGGGGCAAAACAAGATGCCCCGTGAGGGACCAGGGGCACCAAGAGATGCCCTGAGCAGCACAGGGACAAAACTAAACTCCTCAGGCAGGGCAGGAGCAGAGCCAGCCGCTCCGGATTTGGGCAAGGGGCATAAAGAGGCACTGGAGCAGGGCAGGAGTAAATCCAGGCACCCTGTGTGGGGAAGGGGCAAAATGAGCCTCTGCAAGGCAGCGACTGAAAAACTGAGTCGTCCCAAGAGGGGCGTGATGAAAGAAGCCACCCGACGAAAGCTGTGGCCAAACTGGATGCCTCAAGAAAAACATCAAAAGAAAAAAGTCTCCCCAAGTACAGCAGAGGCAGAACTAACTGCCCTGAGCTGAGCAGGAGTAAAACCCACTGCCCTGAGCAGGGCTGGGGAAAACTCGATGCCACGAGCAGGGCAGGGGCCGAGCGGGCCAGTCCAGGTGGGACAGGAATAACAACCAGCTGTCTCGTCCAGGCGGGAGCAATACTCACTGCCCTCCCAGCAGGTCAAGGTATTGATGCTCAGAAGCTGCCCACAAACATTTTTTGGAGCTCCAGGGCGAGAGGGCAGCTAGCAGGGGGGGCCGGGCAGCCAGCCAAGGTCAGCCCAGGGCAGGGGCTGAAAGTGTTTCTTTGGCAGCACTGCTTCAGAGTCCGCCTGTGGCTGTATCATTGGAAGTGAACCTGTAAGAGCCCAGGTGCATTGCTGCACGAGTCTCACAGACTCCTGTACCTGGCCAGAGGGGAAGAGAAGCCCTCAGCAGCCCAAGTGTGCCAGCCAAAGCTGGGAACAGGCACGCTTGTGGCCCTGGGTAGGGTTTTATTCACCTGGCTGGTGCAGCTTGGGGAAGAGATGGGACGAACAGCCCTTCGCCAGCAGCGTGTGGGGAAGTGTGGGGAGGTGGCTGGCTGTGGTGGCCGGGTGTCCCCGAGGGGACGCGTTGCCGTGCGGCCCCGTGTCACAAAGGGGCAGAGATGCGGCACCCGCCCGGTGCTTGTGAGCTCACCTGGTCAGGCCTTGGGGTCCTGGAAAGCAAGCCAGCAAACGTCAGTTGGGCTGAGCTGGCCTTCGGGATCACTCGGCTCCTTCCTTTGCGAGGCTGCTTTCTTCCGAGCACTGATCGCTTCCTGCGCACTTCTCCTCAACTTCCATCCTCTTTCACAGGTAATTATGATTTGACTTTAGGGACAGATCTTAGCGGAGGTAGATATGGGGTAAAAGTATAGGCTGTTGTATACCTTCCGTGCTGTAGGCTGAGCCACTACACTTTTATAGGTTGGCCACATGTGAGCTACGGGTAGAGTTCCTGTTTGCTAATTCACATTTCCCTGCCATATCCTAGGATAGGGAAGTAGAGGGTGGCAGTCTGAGGCTTTGAGCTCGGTCTAGAACGCTGAGCTGCCCACCTTGACTGATGTGGTAGAAAGGGAGCCAAAAAAGGAGCACGACAAAGGCAGCTGTAAAAGTAGTGGCCAAAAGTCGGTCACTTCTGCATACAGGGTGGGACAGTGTGGGCTGGAGAGGCAGAGGGCTCTGCTGCTGACGCTGCCCACAGGCAAGAAGCAGGTCCTCTTCAGAGTAGGTGACACTCAACGCAGTGTCTCAAAAGGGCCTTGGTGATTGTTCTCGACTGGAGTCCTCTGACAGGGACAGCAGGGCCACCCACCTGCAGCTCTGCAGCGGTTACAAGCACCACTGAACCAGTCTGCATGGCAGACGCTGTTTTGTGGGTTGCACTGGGGGGGTGGTGTTTATCAGCAGCCAGACTTACCCAGGTGCTTTGGATTAGACACAGGAAAACATTTTTGTCACTCCTCTGCTACTATGTACAAGACTTTGAATGACGACATTGCTCGTAGAGACATCTGCCATCAGCAGGGTTACCTTGTGCTAGGCACTTGCTTGTTTTCATCACGTTGCAATCAGGACAAGGGAAGACTTGACCTGATAATCAAATGCAAGACTCTAGAGGGAAAGGGAGGTAGCCAGAGGCACCGAACTCAGCGTGTGGGTTTGCTGGACTTTTGGGAAAGTAAGCAGGGGAACAGACTATTTGCCAAAACTGTTTCTTGACCATTCAATTTCAGTGCCAGTGTGTGGCTTCCCCTGAAGTTTTTGTGCTGGAGTTTAGAGCTGGGTGTCCTGGGTGCTCCTGTACAGATCTTGACTTTGAAAATATGCTTTCATGCAAGCAAATTGCCTCATCTCTTCTCAAATGTATTTTCCCTGCAGTCACCGACGAGGGAATGGCTCCATCACAAAGGATCCTCTTTCCCTCGGAGAAGATTTGCCTGAGCTGGCAGCGAAGGCAGGGGCCTGGAGCAGGACTCCATAACCTGCACAATACATGCTTCCTCAACTCCGTCCTGCAGTGCCTGACATACACAGCCCCGCTGGCCAACTACCTGCTCTCTCGGGAGCACAGCCAGGCGTGTGAGTACCTCTGCAAACAGCTCCTTGTAAATCCATTGGGTGCTTCCCAAGGATTCCCAGAAACTGGAATGTGGTTTGGGAGAAAAGCAGCCCTTCTTTGTCAGCCCCCTGAGCTGGTGTTCTTTGAACACTCAAGCCTAGAAGCTGCTTCTGGTCTCTAGGTGTGTTCATCTTCAGCAAGGCAGCTCTTTCTAGCCCTGGGTCTTGGTCCCTATTCGTGCAAGTTCAACTCTCTTTGCTTATTGCACAGACAACTTCTGTCAGTTTCGCATCCCTCACGCACTCAAATGCCTTGGGCTTGTTGGGACCTTGGCTCCTTGGGAGTAAGAATGTTCTTAGAACTTCAAGCTCTCCATGAGGTTTCCCAGCGCGATGGATATTTTGCTCCCCTGCGAAGCTTGCTTCCCTCTGTCCCCCTTCAGGTCGCCAGCAAGCCTGGTGCATCATGTGCAGAATGGAAGCGCACGTGAACATGGTCCTGCATTACTCAGCCAGGGCCATCCACCCTTGGGTTATCATCAGTGTCATCACACGTAAGTCATTTCAGGTGCCTTGACTTGCGTTCTTCCATTCTTGTAGGAGACAACTACTCATTTCTTCTTTCTTAGGAATAGGAGAACATTTCCAGCTTGGCAGACAGGAAGACGCCCACGAGTTCTTGCGCTACACTGTCGATGCCATGCAGAGAGCTTGTCTGTGTGAAAGCGGCAAGTAAGCACAAGCAAATTAGCTTTTCAATGTTCCCGAGCCCTTTGGACTCCTTGATGTAGTGCCATCCAGGAAAACCTACTCCCAGGTGTCTCAGACAAATCAAAACCCTTGGAGGAGATAACTCTCTGCCTTACCATTTATTTCCAGCTTGGACAGCTCTTCCCAATCAACTACCGTCATCCATCAAATATTTGGGGGCTTCCTGAGATCCAGAGGTACTTTTCCACAACTGGTGCTCCCCTTGGAACTGTCTGTGCCCTTCTGTCTGCCGGTGACAATCAGCTATTTGTGTGACGGGCGTAGCTGGTACGATGGAAACAGGCACAGACAGTCAGCTTCCCCGATCGCTGAACATTTCGCTTTGCCTTCCAGTCACGTGCTTGAGCTGCAAAGCGGTTTCTGACTCCTACGAGGCCTTCCTGGATGTTCCTTTGGATATCAAAGTAAGAGGGTTTGGAATTGTGCTTCAGGAGGTCCCAAGGCCCTGTTAGCTTTCCAGAGTAAACACAGTTGGCTGAAAAAAATATACTGCGACCGCAGCAGAGCTTGGTGGTGGGTGGGAGGTGGAATGGAGGGTGCCCTTCTGGGGAGACATTGGCTGTGTCTGCTTGAGGTGCTGGCTTTAGGCTGGACAAGGACGAATTATCCCCTCTGCACCCTTGACGTGCTCTCATCCTTGTTCCCTCTGCCCTCCCTAAACACCCATCTGACTTCTACCCTGATGGGCTGTGTTGGTTCCGTTATTGATGACCCTGTGCAGTGCCACAGAGAGGTGGTTCTTGAGAGCCCCGGGAATCCCTGGGAAATGAGGGGAATGTTCAGCTTCATCCCCTCTTTTGGCCTCCTTCTGGACACCTCTTGTGGGTTCACGGTCGGTCTCCTCAGCCTCTTCTAGCCAGGTTTTTGTGTGAGCTGCTAGTAAGTGTTTGGGTGAGGGCGCTTCCCTCAGCTGACCACTCTCCTTTCTCACTCCTCCAGGCAGCCTCCTCTGTCCCCGCAGCTCTGGAGGACTTTGTGAAACCGGAGAAGCTGGAAGGCGAAAACTGCTTTAAATGCAGCAAGTAAGATGATTACTGACGACAGCTTAAGGCTAGATCCTGCCCAAAGGTGTTGTGTGTCACCGAGCTTGCACAATAATGAGTTGCAGCTGGTTTTTATGTGGCCTGATGGCACTGAATAGCCTTAAAACAGCGTAAGGATGTGCGAGACGTGGCAGCTTGTCTGGCTTTCTGGGGGGAAAAAAGGGTGCCTGTCAGGGTGCATTTCAGCACGTGGCTCTGTGCTTGGTTTCAAGGTGTGACAAGAGAGTTGCCGCCTCCAAGGTGTTTACAATCCATCGGCCGCCCAAGGTTCTCACGCTGTGTCTGAAGAGGTTTGAAGCTTTCACCGGCGAGAAGATTACCAAGGTGTGTGCGCAGCTGGGGTGCAGCTTTCTCTGCCCGGAGCAGGAGATTTCCCAAAGCAGTACTCTCTTTCACAAGTTGGTCATGTTGAGTTTTTCCCTTTCCCTGCCGGGGAGAGGGGAGTTCCCGTGGGAAGACAAGCACGTGCTCTGCTCCAGCAGAGCTGCTTTGGCCGAGAGCAGTTTCCTGCCACCCAAAGCATTACATGTTGCTTTAGGGAAAAGCAAGTTGCCGTGATCCCCAAAGATGTATTTCTACACCTCCAGCCTTTAGTCTTGGAAGGCTCTTTCCTGCAGTGTGTCAGGACCATTTCTGAGCCCCCTCGGTCTCTCCGTAGGTTGTGGAATATCCAGAGTACTTGGATCTTCGCCCATACATGTCTCAGACCACTGGAGAACCTCTGCTCTACTCCTTATATGCTGTGCTGGTGCATGCTGGTGGCAGCTCTTATTCAGGGCACTATTTCTGCTGTGCAAAGGTAATGAGCAATTTCCTTCCTAACAAGGGAAAAACGCGTGCAGGGAAAGATAAACGTTCACAGCAGTGTTACTGGTAGCCAAGGTTCCCGGCTGCTTACGGTCTGGATTGGATTTGTTTTGATGTACTCTTGGTTCCGCAGTTTTCTGATGGTTTTTTGTTAAGAAGCCATGCAGTTCATCTCCAGATATCCTTTCTTTGCAGGCCAGCAATGGGCTGTGGTACATGATGGACGATACGTCTGTGGTTCTTTGTGACATCAAGGAAGTCCTCAGGCAGCAAGCTTATCTGCTGTTTTATGTCAGGTAATAACAAGCAACCAAATCTGTTTAGAATATGTTTCCTTTCCCGCTTTTGCTGGTTTTCTCCTCATCCTCCGCGTGTTTCTCTTTCTCTCACAGAAGACAATTACTGCCAGCATCAGTCAGTTCTCTTGAATCTGACCTACCCCACATCAATCATTATCTTTCCTCCCTGGGCTGCAGCCTGCTGCCCTGCTGCACACTACTCCCTGTCTGCTGTCTGCAGCTGGCCAGTGTAGAGAAGAGGACTTGCAGGGGGCCTGCAGGAGAGATGGGGAGGGACTCTTCATCAGGAAGCGTAGTGATAGGACGAGGGGTAATGGTTTCAAACTGAAGGAGGGCAGGTTTCAGTTAGATCTTAGGAAGAAATTATTTATGGTGAGGGTGGTGAGACACTGGCAGAGGTTGCCCAGAGGAGCTGTGGATGCTCCATCCCTGGAAGTGCTCCGGGCCAGGCAGGACAGGACTTTAAATATCCTGATCGAGTGGGAGCTGTCCCTGCCCGTGGCAGGGGAGTGGGATCTGGATGATTCCTTCCGACCCAAACCATTTGATGATTCTGTGATTCTGTGAAATGGAGGCTGTAAGGGGTGTGAAGACATGGTCTTACTCTAACGGGGTCAGCCCTGGTGGGCAGACCCCAATTGAATTTCCCATTGGTAGTCTTGGTTACCTCTGCTCTTTGTCGTGGAAACTGCTCCAAGAAAATGACTGAACCCCAGGGGAGGCTGCAAGAACAGCTCTAAATGGAGATCCCTCTTTTTTTCTCCAGGTGCTCTGATTTGAGAACTGGAGAAAGGACTTCTCCTTCACCAGCACCATCACATGCCCGGGCTTTCCTCAGTAAGTGGGCAGCCGGCAGCAAGCAGGTGGTTTCTGTGAGGAAACAGGGTCTGCCTCTTCGAACTAAGGTAACTCTGGGGAGGTGGATCAGGGCACCAGATGGACGGTGGATTGTTCCCTGGAATCCTGGCCTTGCTCTCTTTTCCCTCACGTACTGCAGCTGCTTTGACAGCTGCAACACTGCTGCCTCCCAAAGCATTCCACCAAGGTCCATCCCTATTGTCGCTGTTGGCCTTAGTGCCTTTGCAGCCCTCCAGGAGAGCCTTTGGTAGGCCCTTGGCTGTCCCCTGACAGAGGTTCTAGGGGTTCCTTGCTGTACTGGTCCTTTCAGGAGGACCTTTTCACCTTTTCACGGCTCCCTTTGCAGGACGTGGCGGTGGGCACGAAGGACTCTCCGGAGGACAGCAGCTCCTCTACACCAGCCAGCCGCAGCCAGCTCACCCAGGCAGGTGCACGGGAGGTGTCTGCAGGCTGGTCCTGCCCCATCATTCCAGGCAGCCTCAGTATCACCTCCGGCGTGGGCTCGTGGTCGCATGGCTCCTCCTGCAGCTGTGCGAGGATGGTGTTTGGAAGGAAAGATGTGTTCTCGGTCTGCAGTCAGCCGTGCAACCGCGTGCTGCAGACCGGGACACAGGACAGGGGCAAAGAGGAGCATGGATGCACCCCTGCTGCCTGTGGCCAGAGCAGCGGTGCCAGGGAGAGGGCCCAGAGCAGATCCCCGCAGTGGGGCAAAGATCTCCGCAGCTGGGTCGGGGACACCACGAACTACGAACCCTCAAGAGGGAGGAGGAGAACTAGTCCTCAACATCATGACCACACTGCCAGGGACAAGGCAGCTCCGAGGCCCTCCAACAGCAGCTCCGAGTCAGGTCCCGCCCCCAGCGCTGCTTTGGAGCAAACCCTGTCAGGGCAGGGAGACCAGAGCAGGTCCCTGTGTCAGGGCCATGGTCTGCACAGCTGGTTCATGAAGCGCATGGACTGCCACCACTCCGCAAGGAGAATAAGGAGGAGAAGAGGAAGCCGTCCACATCGTGACCGAGCCCCAAGGGACGATGCAGCTGCAGGGCCCTCCAACGCCAGGTGCAGGCAGGCTGCCACGGACAAGGCTGCTCAGGAGCAAACCCTGCTAACGCAGAGAGAGCGGAGCAAATCCCCGCGGCGGGGCTATAATCTCCACAGGCGATTCGTGGATATCATGGACCATGACCCCTCAGCAGGGAGGAGGAGGAGTATGGCTTCAGTGCCCCAGGAGAAGCAAGCTGGACTAACACTCAGGGCACTACGGTGGGGACAGGGGCAGATTGTGACCCTGCATGGGGGAGGAGCACAGCATTTGACCTCTGCAGTGCCGCAGAGGTGGAGGAATCCAGGAAACACCAAAAGTGCCCCCAGCAGGGAACAAGCTGCACGAAGGACACCAGCAGCCCACCCTGTCCCTCCTCCCAGGGCTGCCTCTGGCCAAGAGGAGCTCAGAGAGACCTTGCCGAGACTCGGACAGCTCTGACCGCCTGCCCATGGGTCCCTCAAGGAAGAGCTTTAATCCGTGTTCAGCCTTTGGGATCACCTTGCAAAAACAGCACTCCTTTGGAAACAAGGGGAAGGAAAGCCAAAGGTGGAATTAAAAGCACTTGCTGGCCTTGCCTGTGAGGTTGTGGGGTGTTTCTTCTCTGTAGGCTTTGGGAGAATTGGTGGAAATAGCCGGCGTGGGAGGGTTGTGTCCTGGGATGCTGAAAGCTGTGTGCTTGCATGTGCACATCACACGTTCTCTTCTTTTTAGTACGGATTTCATGTCCCCTGAGCGGACAAGGGCTGGACGAGCCGGCAGCGAGGGGCGCTGATCCCGGGCTGGACGGCCAGGCCCAAGGGTGCTGCTCCGCGGCACCGAGCGCAGGGCAAGGCCGGTGGCTGCTGGTGCCACCCAGGGCCAGGCATGGACCCGATCCAGTTTAACACCTCCCTGCACTGGGGTCTGGATGGTGGGGCCGAGCGCACCCTCAGCAGGGCGGCAGATGGCACCGGACGGGGAGGAGTGGCACAGGCCAGGGGATGGTGCCGCCATGCCAGGAGACCTGGGCAGGCTGGAGAGACGGGCTGGCCGGGAACTCGTGCAGCTCAGCGAGGCGAAGGGCAACGGGTGCTGTGCCGGTGACGAGCGGTGGCACAGGCTGCCCCGGGAGCTGGTGGAGCTCCGTCCCTGGAGATGTTCCACAGCCTCTGCACATCCTCACTCACACAAGCTAACGCAGCCTGCGGCCCCTGTCCTTGAGGAGAGATATCCTCCCGATATCTGAGCTACTCCGTCACACAGGGGACATCCCCCCGTCCTCATCCTGCCTGCCACTGCCCACGACACAGCCTGTGTCCTTCCACGACAGCACCACAGCTCAGCAAGCTGTCCCACCACATCTCATTGATTCCAAACACACCACCGTGCTGTCACAAGCTACGGGGCTCCTCCTGGCAGGGCACCTTTGGGCCACAGCCCCTCAGCAGTGGCATCGGGGGGGAGTGCAGTTTTCTCCTGGGGAAAACTGAGCACTGACCATGATGAGAAGACCATTGTAGATGGAGCGTGACCTTCAAACCTGTGTGTGCTGCACAGATCCCTTGGCCACAGGACAACCTCAGTAGCTCCCTGTGACACAGGAGCCTGCAGGCAGGTCTGTACCAGCCTCCTGCGTGGCCTCGCAGGGAGAAGTTCCCGTGAAAACACTGCTTCTGTGTGACTGCAGAGATGATGAACAGAGTTGTTCCCTTGCAGGAAAATCCTGGAGTAGCTTGAATGACCGAAACAGGACAGTGTCTTCTGCGGATGGGGTCTGCATGGTTTAGTGGTGGACTTGGCAGTGTGAGGTTTGTGGTTGGACTCGATGACCTTAAAGGTTTTTTCCATCCTAAACGGTTCTATGATTGCTTGATTCTAAACTCTCTAGAAATTGAATTTCCAAACTTGGGAAGAGTCAGGTAGGACAGGGAAATGCACATTTGCAGGGGGGCAGCCTCATCTTACAAGGAAAGCTGAGAAACTGTAAATACGATTTCTTCTTCTTTTCAAACAGTGCACACACATTTAGGATTTCTATAATTCATAGACATTTCTTTTTATTGAACTAGTTCTGTAGCTTGAACGACCACGAAGGTGCTTCCATTTTGTCAGAAATGAAGGTGTAAGTGATTGAAGCTTGCTAGCCTTCAAATTCTTAAGTCTTCATATGGTTAGGACAACTTTTTAACAAAACGAGGTGAGGCAGAGGGAGAAGACAAGCACAGCTGCACACCCAGAACTATGGGGACCATCTGTCTATTTGCAAATTTACTTTATTCACATGCAAATTTACTTATTAAGTTAATGCTGTGATTCTGAATATGCCCTTGTCATGTGAGGTGAGATCTCAGGATGGAGGCCTAGCCTAGCAAACATGCAGGTGAAAAAACATTCGCAAATAAAAATTGCAGCGAGAACTCATTCCTGAGTTTAGTGTTCCCCTGGCACATGATAGTGTCATGGGGACCCATTTTACTGGGCGGGTGTTGTGTTAATTTGGCAGAAAATAAACCCCCTTGTGCTCTAACTCTCTTCACTGGAGTGAGAGGCTAGGGGTGGCTAGGTTTAAATTCTGAGTGATGTCCAATTTGCCACTTCCAGTCCAGTCGCATTTAATACGTATATTAAACTACCACGATTCTGGATACACTAACAGCAGTCTGCACCGTCAGTCCAGTCGCGCTCATGAACTGGCACGGCCGCATTTGGTCACGTTCAGTGAGAAACTGTGACAACTGGCTACTGAAACAGGGCAGTTTTGTTCGTGCAACAGGTAGAGAAGTTTTGTGAATTACCGGTGATAGTGACTGTCTGCAAGAAAGCACGTGCAAATATGAAACGCCTGAAAAGGTTATAAATAATACAGCCTGGCTATAAACATTAGGGAGTAACTATTCCCGAGAAAAACACTTAGTTGAAGTCTCACCCAAGGCATCCCAAGGCGGGGAGAAGCAAGGCTCAGCCCGTCGGCCGATCCCGGGTGCTGGAGGCAGTCTGAGGTGGAGTTCCCCTTGACTTGCTCACAGTGTTATCTTCTTTTCCTCTGAAAATCCATGGTGTTATCTTCTACTGCAAAAATCCCCCATTTCCCTGGCTATTTTTATATCCTTTCTACCTGTAAGGTGGAGTTGGAGTGACTGTAGTCATACAGACCTTTTATCATGATTGGTGTAAAATTCTCTCGCTTCACGTTTAAAGGTATAGTTTATGAAAAATTGAGAGAGCAGACTCAAAGAGGGGTGGTCGCACCTGGGAGGCGGGTAGCCTTTGGGATGGAGGTGTGTTTTGGTGTTAAAATGATATTAAAACAAGCAAAGTTCATGAAAGGATAGCACTTTGACAAGGTTTCGAAAACCTGTTGGCTGAAGGGGCCAGATGAACTGCTTATCAGTTCTAGAGGACCATCTCTTCCCGCTTTGTCACCACGGAGCATGGCCAAGGAGTCTCCACTCCGCTTCATCCTCTACGGTATGTTGCAGGGAGTTGCTGTGTGAGTGGATTCCTCGCATGCCTGCTGCAGCTGTTCCCATCCTCAGAGCTCCTTTTGCTTTTATGCTGTTCCTCAGTGGGTGAACACTGCTATGTCTTTCATATAAACCTTAATTTTCAGATGTAAACCTTACTTTTATTGATAATTCCACAGCCTGTTTCAGAGCTTGGTTCTCAGTGGGCTCAGGGGTAGAGGGGACTAGAATACATTCTGGGAAATGAGGGCTGGACTCAGCTTTCACTTGTGGGTGCCCAGTGCCGCTGGAGATGGTGAACAGGCCTGGAATTGCCTATCTGCATGCAGCAGACCTGAATGGTAGCTTCTCGGTATTCTGGAGGGGAATCTGGAGTCTGCAGAAAAGCAGCGGGCATCCCAGGGACACCGTGTGCCTGGGAGTGGCCCTCCCAAAATAAAGGACCATCCAAGGTGGAGACACCCAAAGGCAAAGCTGTAGATTTCAGTATCCACAAGCAAACAGAGACTCTGCCATCCCAGGGGAGGCTGTGGGGACCCAGCAAAGTCAGAAAAAGGAGACTGCAGGGTGATTGACGTCTCCTTCAGCAAAAGCCCATGGACTGTTCCGTGTGCACACTGGAAAACATCCTGAGTCACAAGAAATGCTCTGAGCCACTTCCACAGCTTTAGACCCCCGGGAAAGTGCCCAGTGGCAGTGCTGCCCATGCAGCCATATCTGCTTCCCTCCCTGACCAGCACAGCCAGCGTGGAGTCACCGCATGTTCCCATAGCCCACTTGCTCTGCAGGGCATCACTGCCGGCTCGGGACCCTGTGAGAAGCACAAGGAAGGGGCCAGAGGCACCAGGCCAGATCAGAGGAGGAATGGGGAGAGATTAGACAGGAGCTGACCAGGGCTGAAAACTGCAATGAAAATTGCCAGTGTTCAGCCACTCCAAGATAATACGCAGTGTTTGCGTACCATAATCGTAGAATCATAGAATGGTTTAGGTTGGAAGGGACCTTAAAGATCATCTGGTTCCAACCCCCCTTGCCATGAGCAGGGACACCTTCCATTAGACCAGGTTCCTCAAAGCCCCATCCCACCTGGCCTTGAACACTTCCAGGGAGGGGGCATCCACAACTTCTCTGGGCAACCTGTTCCACTGCCTCACCACCCTCATAGTGAAGAATTACTTTCTTATATCTAATCTAAATCGACACTCTTTCAATATAAAGCCGTTGCCTCTTGTCCTATCCTTCAATGCTCTTCTAAAAAGTTCCTCTTCATCTTTCTTGTAGGCCCTTTTCAGGTACTGGAAGGCAGCTCTAAGGTCTCCCCGGAGCCTCCTCCTCTGCAGGCTGAAGAGCCCCAGGGACTCTCTCAGCCTTTCCTTGTAGGAGAGGTGTTCCATCCCTCTGATCCTCTCTGTGGCCTCCTCTGGACCCACTCCAAGGAATGGATGCTCACAGTGCTGAGACAGAAGTCCTTGCTATCCTGGTGCTCAGTCAGGCCTGGAAATTGGCCAGAGAAGGATTACTTTGCACCACTTGCAATCTCTTAGTTCCATTGTCCTTCCTGTCAGCACAGCTATCAGTACTCATAAGTTTTCAACAGGAAGGAAGCAGAAATCTTGAGGACTTCTGCCTTAAAAAAATTTCTCACACATGGTATAGATACCATAACAGAATAAACAACAATAAAAAAACCCCATGGCTATTGTAGTCAGTTGGGTGAATTAGGAGCAATGAATTAGAGGATGGCAAGTTCTTCCTTCAGAGAGGACAGGAAGATGCTGGAGCCAATGCAGCCAGGCAAAGAGCCCTTTGGAGAAACACGTCCCGTCATGCCAACTCCATCCCACCGTCAGGGTAACAGCACACGCAGTGGACTGAACCCCAGGCTCTTGGAACCTTATCCTGGGCACTTTCATCAGTGACAGTGAAGGGCCCGTGGTCCCCCAAAACAAGAGGAAAACCACAACCAAGTTACCCAAAGCACAGCTAGAGACAGAGCTGAACCACCCGAGACTGAGTTCACAGCCCTTCATTTCAGTGGCCTTCAAGTTAGGTGTCTGGCCTCCAGCTGGGTGTCCAGCTGCCACTCCTCCCTGGCCCTGAGGTGTCACCCAGAGTCCTCACACATCAAGCAGAACAACGGGGCTGGACCAGGCTGTGAAGCTGGGGCTGCTCCGATCCCGGCCAAAACACACCTGCAGCCCCGGCAAAGTCTGCCGGTCCCGAGGACCCCCAGCCGCCTGCGCAGCCTCTTCCCCACCCAAGGGCACTCTCCCCTTTGGCGACTGCCTGCAAGGCGTCAGCACCGCCAGCTCCTGCCAGCGGGACACCAACAGCTGCGCAGAACAGCTCTGGCCAGGACCGGGGCAACTGGGGCAGTGGCTGTCTCTGGGGCTCAGCCTGAACCTCAGCTGGCTGCAGAGACTCTGCACCACCTCTGCGGCCCACCAGCACCTGCGAGGTCTGAAATGCTGTGTCAGTGCAGCGAGGCTCTGAGCGAACACTTTCGGCTTGTGCAGGCTACGGCTGGCCCACCCCAGTGTCTAAAACCTCAGCTTCCCAAGTCTTCTCCTTAAGAGTGATCAATACCCACCACGTGCTGCTTGATCCAATTGCTTCACGAGTCTCTTTAGGAATTCTGAAATCCTCTGGGAAAACTGCTGTAGTTTGGGCTTGTTCTTTGCTCTTTCAGGACCTTAACAGAAAGTGTTAAGTTAGATTTCTCACTCGTAAAATACTGAAAAAGAGGGCTTAGTCGGTGCAGTCAGGCAAGACTGAATCCTCCCCCCTGGAATGTGAGGTGATCTCCTGCGCAGGATCTGAGCCAGGAGATGGAGCCACACCTGCAACCAAACACCCATGAGAAGTTTTCGTCCTACGCTGTGACCTACACCGTCATCACTGAACAGCAGAGCCCACAAGGGGACCCCGGAATGACACGGCATGAGGGAGGAGATCTCTTACGGGTGGGAGGCGGGTTAGAGTAGCTTTATAGTGGGGTGTATTTGGGAGGGTGGGGGGAAGGCTTAGAGTAGCTTTATAGGACCTTTTCTATTGTTTTATTTCCAATAAAACTTGTTTGTCCAGAACAGCACCTTGACTGTGTGGGAGGGGATGGGAGCACAGGGGGCACTGGGAAAAGGCAAGAGGTGCCAAAGCCCTGCTGAGGCCTCCTCAAAGGGCACCCCGCTGCCCCCAGGCACCACCAGTGGGGCCAGCAATGGCGGGGGGGACTCCCCTGTCCCCTTCCCCAGGGGAAGCAGCCCTTTGGCAGGGAGCAGGGACAGACGGCTCCCTGCAGGACTCATGGACACGGCGCCATGCAGAAAGCACCACAGAGCCCCCGGCACAAGGACAGAGATTGGGGGCTGGTGTGGGGACGGACTCACAGGACAACAAGGGCTGCAACGCCTTCATCTTGAGCACAACCAGCGTACCCTCCAGTGGGGACCGGGCTTGCTGCAAAAACCTGCAAAACCTCAGGAAAATGGCGCCTTTCCTCGGGTCCCACAGCACACAGTTCCCCTGAGCTTCTGTCTCACTGCTGCAACAAAATCATAGAATCATGCAATCAGAGAATCATTAA
Source organism: Opisthocomus hoazin (assembly GCF_030867145.1). NCBI lineage: Eukaryota > Metazoa > Chordata > Aves > Opisthocomiformes > Opisthocomidae > Opisthocomus > Opisthocomus hoazin. The sequence continues at coordinate 48,533 of NW_027448968.1, forward strand.
GGTTGGAAAAAACCTCTCAGATCATCAAGTGCAACTGTCAACCCATCACCACCGTGCCTACTAAACCACGTCCTGGAGTGCCACGTCTACACGGTTCCTGAACACCTCCAGGGATGGTGACTCCACCACTGCCCTGGGCAGCCTGTGCCAATGCCTGACCACTCTTTCAGTGAAGAAATTGTTCCTAATATCCAATCTAAACCTCAACTTGAGGCCACTTCCTCTCGTCCATTGCATGGGGTTGTTGTGACCCAAGTGCAGGACCCGGCACGTGGCCTTGGTGAACCTCACAGAGCTGACCTCGGCCCATGGATCCAGCCTGTCCAGACCCCTGTGCAGAGCCTCCCTGCCCTCAGGCAGGCCGACACTGCTGCCCTGATTCGTGTCATCTGCAAACTGGCTGAGGGAGCACTCGATCCCCTCACCCAGATCATGGACAAAGACACTAAACCAGACCGGCCCCAGAGCCGAGCCCCGGGGAACACCGCTCGGGACCGGCCCCCAGCTGGGTTTAACTCCATTCCCTATAACTCTCTGGGCTCGGCCATCAGCCAGTTCTCCACCCAGCGCAGTGTGCGCCCACCCACACCACCAGCAGCCGGTTTCTGCAGGAGGATGCCGAGGGGAACAGTGCCAGAGGCCTCACTGCAGCCCAGGCAGAGAACATCCACAGCCTTCCCCTCACCCAGCTGTCCCAGCCCTGCCCCGGCCCTGCTGCGCCCTTGCCCCGGCTGCCCCCGCCATCTCTCACCTCTTTCTCCTCAGGCCCCTCGGCCTCTGCCCCCCCGGCCCCGCCCCAGCCCAGTTGCGACTGACAGGCACCTTTGGCTCTGCTAATTGGCTCAGCTGTGGCTGGTGGGTGGGCACAGGCAGCCCGGGCCTCTCCTCACAGCTCAGCTGATTGGCTCAGCTGTGGCTGGTGGTGGGCACAGGCAGCCCGGGCCTCTCCTCACAGCTCCGCTGATTGGCTCAGCTGTGGCCGGTGGGTGGGCACAGGCAGCCCGGGCCTCTCCTCACAGCCCTGTGGGCAGGGGCAGCCATTTTCTCCCCCTGCTGCCCAGAGCCGTTTGTCTGCAGGGAGCGGGGTGGGGAGATGCCGAGCTGCTGTCGGTCTGGGAGGGCGGCAGGGACACGAGGCAGTCACAGCACGCACACAGGGGGGACAGGAGGAGAAAGAGCCCTGCCCAGGTCCTTCTGCTCTCTCAGTCTGGGCTCTGGTGTGGCTGTGCAGCCCAGCACCACAGTCGGGGGTTTCCTCCCGGCTGCACAGCTTTGCACCAGGGAAAGGGACTCTGCTCCGACCTTTTCTTCGTTGCAGGCCTACACTTTCCCTTTTTTCCAGAAATTTCTTTCTTTTTTTCTCCCTCCTCCCTCACCAATATCATTTTCTTTGAAAGATGATTATGAGTTGACTTTCTGGAAGAATCATCGAGTACGAAGACACGGGCTGTGAGCACAGGCTGGTCTGTGCCTCCAGAGCTGCGGGCTGAGCTGTTCTGCTGCTGAAGGCCACATAGAGATGGGCTATGTGTTTGCTGGTCGTTATTTCTTGTGGGGCCCTGTGACAGCGGTGGGAAGCTCGTCAGCCTGCAACTCTGCAGCAGCTAAAGCTGCCCCTGGAAGAATTTTTAAGGCAGATGCTGTTCCCTGTGTTTTGTTTTCAATAACCCTGTCATTGAGCTGGAATTATTTCTGTGCAATTAGGTGCTGGGGATCTTCTGGCACTGGTCTTCTGCTTCTGGAGCACGACCTGACAGCCTTTATCACCCAGAACTTTCCTGTCTGTTCCCAGAGGAGTGATGGCCACAAATACCATGCTATAGAATAACAAATACAATACAAAATATAGTACAATACATAGCTTACCAGATATACCACACCATACAATACAAAATATAATACAGTAGAATTCAACATACATTACAGTAGAATATAAAATACAATACAAAAGAAAAAAGAAAAACCCCATACCATACATACAATTCAAAATACACTACCTTACAAGAGATTACAATACCAAATACATTACAATACAGGCAATACAATACAACATGTATAGTATAATAAAATACAATACCTACAAAACTTTCAATAAAATTCAGACAGTACATAGAATACAGTACAAAACACAGTACAATACATGTAATACAATCCGATACAAAATATATCTGCAATACCACACCTACATTACAATAGAAAATACAGTACAATGCATAGAATATAACACACTATGATATGATAGATACACTATGATATTTACACTACAATAAATAATGAACTATAGAGTGAAATACATCCAATACACAAGACAATACAAAATACAATCCACAATTCAAAATAAACTATGGCGCAATACAATAAATAGTTAAAAAATACAGTACAGAAATACAATAAATACCATACCATACCATACCATACCATACAACGGAACAGAGATGATGGAACACAGACAGTACATACCAAACAATACCTGCCATGCCATACCGTACCATGCAAGACTGTACCATAGCAGACCGTACCGTACCATAGCATACCATAGCTACAATACAGTACATATCGTACGATATATACCACACAATACATAAAATGCAGTACAAAATAGAATACAAAAGAAAACACAACACATACCATACCACACAATACATTACAAGAAATTACTATGCAACAGAATATAATACGTAAGATACATTAAATGTCATATATATAATAAAACACATGTGCAACACATACAAGAAAACACAAAACAAAATACAATATACACACTAGAATACATCCCACACAATACATGTGAAGCCATACAAAACAAATCGTACCATACAAACCGTCAAATACAATACAAAGTCAGGTCATGCTTTAACCCCAGCTGGCAACTAAGCCCCACACAGCTGCTCGCTCACTGCCCTGAGCGGGACGGGGGAGAGAATCGGAAGACTAAAAGTGAGAAAAGTCATGGGTTCAGATGCAGGTATTTTAAAGTGTCAAGCAAAAGCAAACATGGAGGTGGGCGTAAGCAGAGCAAACAAAGGAAGTCATTTGCTGCAGGAAAGCAGGGCTCTGTCACGCGTAACGGTTACTTGGGCAGGCAGAGGCCATCACTCCAAAAGTCCCCTGCTCCCTCCTCCTACCCCCAGCTTTATACGCTGAGCACAACGTTGTGCGGTGTGGAATATCCCTTCGGTCACTGGGGGCAGCTGTCCCGGTTGTGTCCCCTCCTGACTCTTTGTGTACCCCCAGCCTGCTCGCTGGTGGGGGGTGGGAGAGGCAGAAAAGACCTTTTCGCTGTGTAAGCACTGCCCAGCAATCACGGAAACATCAGCACTTTTTTCTGCACAGATCAAAAACAGAGCCCCATACTGTGAAGAAAATTCACTATTACGTTTCCTAAAAACCCACAAAGCATCCCTCCTTTCTTCACTTTCCTATAAGCCATGTCCCATCCCTTGTTTTATACTAAGCGTACCTTAGGTACTTCTAAGTAATTTTCTTATTTACTATAAATTACAGAGATCGCAGTGTTGACAGCATCGCTAATACAAGGCACTTTTGTATGTAGCCCCACATCATCAGTTTAGCATTTTGTTGCATAAAACTCCTTTGCAAAGTTTGGCATTACAGAAAAAAAAAAAAAAAACAAACCCTGGTCTTTCTGTGCTCTTTTCTTAGGTGATTGTCAAATACAGCAAAACAGGCACTAAACTATGTTTAGAGCTTTTGATTTGATTTCACCTGTCCAGGACTGTGAAGCAGTAGATTGTCCATCTCCTCTTTAACTCTGCTCCGTGTTACTGCTGCCTGGCATTTGGTTTTGCTCGCTGTTGTTCTTAGATTGGATGGAACACCCCTGAGGTCTTATGCTCCGCACTCCTTGTTTAAGGTTTCCTTGGGTACTTGCCAGTCTGATGCGACTACGTCTACGGAAGCTCCCCAGAAGAGGTCACTGTTTCAGTTTGCAGAGGTGAGTTTCTTTAAAAAGCGATGTCTTCCCCAGTGTTTCCTGCTAAGAAGCATCTGCTGGTCAGCTTGAAAGAGAAATCCAAAATCTTGAACGAAAATTCATGCTTTTATTTGTTCCTTCTGTTTGGGTTTGTGGTACCGGATCATTGATCAGCTGGATAGGTCCAACTTGAAGTGCAGGAGCGTGTGTTTAGGAACATGGTGGAAACTTGAGTACAATAATGGAGCTGTGGTTTAAGCAGTAATTGAGACATGTATCATTCCTGCACCTAGTTTGTAACTCTGAGTAACTGAAGTTTTAATATCTGTATTTGGATGTCACGTTAGGTCCTTTATCTGCTGTGGCTGCGTTAGTCATTGACTCCATCCAAAATAACTGTAGTTCTGGAAGTTGTAAAATGTTCTTCTATTCTGCAACCACCAAATACTTCTGTGCAGCTATGCTTTAGTTTTGCACTGTACAACATTGTTGTCAATGTATTTCCAGTAGTTGCTAGAAGTGGAGCTGTGGTGTTTGGTTTGGTTGTTTAGAGTTTGGTTTGGGGTTTTTTTTTGGTGTTTTTTAAAGTATACACTATTTCATCGAAGTTTTGATGGATTTCATTGGCGTAAGCCACGAGACAAGGATGAGTTTGCAAAAATCCTGGTCCTCTGCAAGCATTGCTTGCTTGTTTTTATCTTTCCAGTCTTTGGAATGGTCCCAGTCAAGTGACATAGAAATTCTTAGCTGTGTCAATATTGATTGTACAGGACGGTGGGTGGTGTTTGAGTAAGTGCATATGGAAGGAAATTTTGTCATATCAGGGACTTCTTTGTATTGCTTTTTTTCACATCAGCCATGAGTGTGACCCCTGTGTCTTTAATACTCTTTGCTGTGTGCACCTTCCTTCTCCTCCTTAAGCATCGTCACTTACGGAGCAGATACTCTGCAATCCTCGCACACAGAAAATGTGACGGGTTGGTTGGTTGGTTTGTGTGAACATCAACCCACAAGACTTTGAGGCTTTCAAAATGTGTCAGAAAGAAATTAAAGCACTGCTCCTTTGTTTCTGATGAAAGGTGAGGGCAAGAGTGAAGTCTGTAACCTGTGCCGAGGCTCTTACACAGCCTGCTGGCTTTTCTGGTTAGGAAGGCAAAATGCCTGGTTTGCCAGCAATGCAAAGCAGTACTTACAGCCTTCTGAAAGCTGGTTAATTCCAGGGTCACTTATGCTACTTCTGTGGTAAAAATCTGACATCCATCTTCCGATATTTCTAAGATGCTTTTGCATACTTAAACCGTCAGTTTTACTGTCAGCTGAGCAATGCAATACTTTGTATACTTCCTCTTGATAGCAGTCCTTTTCCTGCGTTTCACTGCTGAGTCTTGTAAGCAGTAAGACAAATCCCAGCTCACAGAATTGCGACAAGCTGTTGGTCCTGAGGGAGGCCCCGTGTATGTGCGTATTGCATTTACTGCCTTGGATTTGTTAAATTGGAACAAGCGGTAGGCTCATATCGAGACAACCCCGAAGGGGTGTATAGCACTATTAAAACTGTAACGATGTCTCATAATACTAATTGGGGTGACATTCAGGCTCTTTTAGAATATTCGTTTACTACAGAGAAGAGGAGAAAAGTTGTAGAAATGCTAAACAGAGAGTAAACCAGGAACATCGGGGAGTGCCTAGCATGGATATCTGTCTCCCAAGGGGAAATCACCAGAGGGATGCAAATACTGGTGGAGGGTTACAGAAAAATAAAAGAATACCAAAAACTGATTCCACATGGTATCCAACATGGAATCCAGAAACCACAGGACTGGGCAAAGTTGTATGAAATACGACAGGGAGATGAAAAACCCCCATCTGTTTTAAGAAAGATTATGCAAAGCAGCTCTGAAGTGGACTAAGGTAGATTAAAGGCCCGGAAGGGACTGGAGCCACTCATTAATTCCTTTTTAGATTATGGATTATTACAGGAGTGTCAATTGGAATGTAATACTCCCATTTTGCCGGTAAGAAAGACTAGTTCTCCAGAATATGGGTTGGTACAGAACTTGCGGGAAATTGACACTCGAACAGTTAATGTCGATCCTGTGATGCCAAACCCACATACGCCACTTGCTTCTGTCCCTGAAAATAATTTGTATTTTGCAGTTCTAGATGTAAAGGATGCTTTATCTTGCCTTCCGGTGGATGAACAGAGTCAGCTCATCCTTGCTTTCGAGTGGGAAAGCCCAACCACCAGACAAAAGACTCGACCATGTTGGACTCTTATTCCTGCAAGGATGCAAAAAAAAGCCCAACGTTGTTTCATAACATACTGGCAAAAAAATTGGCACAATGGAAAGGTAATAATGGACAAGTAACATTGTTGCAATATGTGGATGATTTATTAATTGGCTCAAGTGATCATAGGGAGTGATTAGAAGCTACAATTAGTCTGCTGAATTCTGTGGGGCTCGCAGGATATCGCATCTCTGTAAAAAAAGGCCCAAATAGCAAATGACAGAGTTCGATACCTGGGGTTTGAGATCACGCAGGGACAGAGGAAGTTGAGCGCAGAGTGGAAAGAGGCAACTTGTAGCGTTGCTGTGCCCACAGCAAAGAAACAGCTGAGAGGATTCTGGAGTATGGCTGGATGGTGTCCGTTGTGGATTCCTAATTTTGGACTGGTTGCTACACCACTGTAAGGTGCCATCAAGGGTCCAGAGGGATCGTTTGAATGGACTGCTGAGTGTCAGAAGGGTTTGGATGAAATCCAGAAAAGACTTCTGGAAGCTCCTGCATTAGGACTTCCAAGTTTAGAAATACCCTTTCAGCTCTATGTCCATGAGAGCCAACAAGTGGCTTTAAGGGTCCTCACTCAAAGGTCAGGAAGCCGGAAGAGACCTGTGGGGTATTTCTCTCAACAGTTAGATGGAGTCAGTAAAGGATGGCCTGCTTGCTTGAGAGCTGTTGCTGCAGCAGTGATTTTAATTGATGAAGCTGGGAAACTGACCTTAAGACAACCTATAACTATGTTTCTACCCCATGCTGTGATCTCTCTGCTGGAAAACAAAGGAGACCCTTGGGTTTCTCCTAGCAGACTGGACAAGTACCAGGCTGTCCTGCTGAAGCAAGATGAATTCACTCTTTCAACATCTGCCACTTTAAATCCTGCAGCTCTGCTGCCGATCTCACAGTGCGATGAATTACACCATGATTCTCTGAAAACAATCGAGCAAGTCTGCTGCAGCCCACCAAATTCACAGGATACTCCTCTTTCTGATTTTGACTTAGAGTTATACAGAGGTGGAAGGAGTTTCATATCTGGAGGAAATCGATGTGCTGGATATACAATAGCAACCAGGAACCATGTTCTGGAAGTTAGACCTTTATCTTGTAATACTTCAGCCCCAAAAGCAGAATTGAGTGCTTTATCTCGAGCGCTAGAAATAAGTACTGGAAAAAGTGCAAATATTTTACAGATTGAAAATATGCTTTTGCAGTTGCCCATGCTCATGGGAGAATTTGGAAACAATGAGCACTTTTAAACTCATAAGGAACACCCGTAAAATACGGAACAGAAATGATGAGATTGCTTCAAGCCACATTACAGCCAACAAAAGCTGCAATAATTCATTGCCAAGCTCACCAAAAAGGGAATAGTGAAATAATCAAAGGATTAGGATGGGGAATAGGACCAGGTCACATTTCATTTCATATGTTATCTGCAAAGACGTTGGCAGGTAAATTATCCAAAGACGGGAGCCAAATAAAAATGTCCTCAGGAATCAGACATGGGAAAAAACAGCAAAAAAAAATTTCCAGTGTTAGAAAGGAACCAAATATTTCTGGGCCTGGCTGTGCCTTATCTGTTAACAAATAAATGTTATGTCCATGGACTATTTGGATTTTTCATCTCTCTCCTTTTTTATGGATTAGGACTTGTTAACAACTTACTACTGTTACCAGTTTAAAAAAAAAAAAAAGGTGTAAATTAAAGCAACAAAAGAGGGAGATGAATGAATTTCTAGCTGTAACTTTTGTGAGGAAAGGGAAAAGTGATTTTTTTAGAAATAATACTAATGAAGGTCCTTGAATGTAGCGGGAAAACCTCTGCTTCTTGGCTTGTTTCTCTCTGCACTAATGAACATGGATTTTGAAGCAAGTATCTGTAGAAAAAGACTGACTCTAGAGTGGTTGACTAGAAGTCAAAACCTCATGCTGCGGTGGCATTGGGGTGGAGCGCAGTTTTCTCCCAGGGAAACCTGAGCTCTGACCCTGACAAGAAGACCGTTGCAGATGGAGTGTGGCCTTCAAACCTGTGTGTCCTGCGCAGATCCCTTGGCCGCAGGACAACCTCAGCAGCTCCCTGTGACACAGGAGCCTGCAGGCAGGTCCCGCTCTGCTCCGGCCTCCCGCATGGCCTTGCCTGTATGTAACAGTGTAGGGAGAAGTTCCCATGCAAACACAGTTTCTGTGTGACAGTAGGGATGATGAACAGAGTTGTTGTCTTGTAGGAAAATCCTGGAGTAGCTTGAATGACCGAAACAGGAGAGTGTCTTCTGCGGATGGGGTCTGCACAGTTTGCTGCATTCGGGTCGAAGCCCATTTAACGCTACATCACTTGGGGTTCCCACCATCTAACAGGACATAAGACCGCTCTGTGATAATCCCCTTATAGTGCTAGACCTAGTGAACAGCGTTTTCAAAGCTAGCTTACGGGGTCCGAGTGCCTTTCTGCCTGAGAGGTTCTCTCAGGTAACCCTGGTTTGACTGCCATCCATGGCTAGTTGTTCTCCTCCAGAGTCCTGCCTCAAAGCAAAAAGGCCTTGGAGACCTCGCTGGTGGTAACTCAGGCACAGAGGACATAGAGTATCTCAGGTATATCTACATCTAAGAAAAGATTTTACTGAAAATGTAGGAATATTTTACAAAGTTCGTTGGCACGGTTGACTCTATTACATATTAAATGAGAGGAGTACAAAACTGAAGGAGGTTTTGAGTGGAAAATGATTTATACAGAGTGAGAGAAAAGGTTAAGGGGGTAGGGAGACCCTCCCGTTACGTCCCCAGGTTCGGACTGGAGCCCCCCCACCTTGCTCTCTAAACTCCTTCTCGGTGCGACTGGATCCAGAACCGGCCTTAGACCACAGCGGTGTAAGACTCAGGAACATGTTTACGGCAATTCAGGGTGTGTTCACAGTTCAAAGAGAGAGAGAATCACAGGGAATTAGCAGCTGTCAGTCACTGGTAAACTTAGCATTTACTGAGTGATTAGAAAGAATTTTGCTGGTACAATCACAGTGACAGAATATTGTGTTTGAATCGATTCACACACGCACACACGCAATCCTAAAAATTCTGCTCGAGTTCAGTGAAATACTCACTTCAGATCAAATGATTTCTCAGCGGGCGAAGGTTGAGTCTCGAGGAGATCAGCCCAGGTGATGCCGGCAGAGTTCGAGACGCTCGGAGAAGCGTCCCGCTCCGAGGGAGTCACTGGGCGCAGCCCACTGCGGACCAGAGAGCTCAAAGGGCTTCCTTGGTGCTGCTGTTTGTAGGGTCTCAGGATGGTTGACTTTAGGCATCAGTGATTTTCCATCCTGGTCACGAGCCACACGATGCAATCCCGATATCACAGAATCACAGAATGCTCGGGGTTGGAAGGGACCTCTGTGGGTCATGTAGTCCAACCCTCCTGCCGAAGCAGGATCACCTACAGCAGGCTGCAGAGGACCTTGTCCAGGCGGGTCTTGAATATCTCCAGAGAAGGAGGCTCCACAACCTCCCTGGGCAGCCTGTTCCAGTGCTCCGTCACCCTCAGAGGGAACTGAGGGTAAGCTGGAGCTGGCCTTGTTATCAACCACGCAGACACCGGGAACAGCACAAGCATCATTAAGCAACTCAAGGCTGTCTTTGAAAGGGACTGGTATTCACATTATGCCAAAAGTTTACAACCAACAAAAATCCCAAACTGCTTTAATCACAAACTTAATAAAGCAACGTCAAAGAAGACTGCCATGAGCAATGCGAATTAGAAAGACTATTTTACTGTTTAGTATGGCAATGAAGAATCACGTTGGGGTGTAGCCCTCTTTCATATTTACAGACAAAAGACTTAAAAGAAAAAGCAAAAAAAGAAGTTTGGTTTGGGGGGGTGTTTTTGGGAAACAGCACACTTATATAAAAACTGTCTAAACTATATTGTCTATATTGTACTATTTAAGACTTTCAAATTTGTTACTTCTGACACTGGATGTCATTTCTTCTTCCGATATTTAGACAGTAACTACTCAACTCCAGTGCCACCCGGAATGCGCCGTTCTGACATTCACCAGGCGGGTGCGGCTCCAGGCATCAGTGGTTTCGCTGCGAGCAGGAGGTGCCTGATGGGCCTAGCTGCTGCTCTGGTACAAAGACCATGAAAGTGCCGAGTTGTCCCGACTCACTGCCCTCGTTCAAAGACCAGAAAAGTGGCCGGTCACAGCAGCTAGCTATTCTTGCAGCGTAAGCAAGAATGCAGTGTTGGCTGGTCCTGGGGTCACATGGGCAACACTGTCTGCTGTGAGCGGGACAGGGGCAAAACAAGATGCCCCGTGAGGGACCAGGGGCACCAAGAGATGCCCTGAGCAGCACAGGGACAAAACTAAACTCCTCAGGCAGGGCAGGAGCAGAACCAGCCGCTCCGGATTTGGGCAAGGGGCATAAAGAGGCACTGGAGCAGGGCAGGAGTAAATCCAGGCACCCTGTGTGGGGAAGGGGCAAAATGAGCCTCTGCAAGGCAGCGACTGAAAAACTGAGTCGTCCCAAGAGGGGCGTGATGAAAGAAGCCACCCGACGAAAGCTGTGGCCAAACTGGATGCCTCAAGAAAAACATCAAAAGAAAAAAGTCTCCCCAAGTACAGCAGAGGCAGAACTAACTGCCCTGAGCTGAGCAGGAGTAAAACCCACTGCCCTGAGCAGGGCTGGGGAAAACTCGATGCCACGAGCAGGGCAGGGGCCGAGCGGGCCAGTCCAGGTGGGACAGGAATAACAACCAGCTGTCTCGTCCAGGCGGGAGCAATACTCACTGCCCTCCCAGCAGGTCAAGGCATTGATGCTCAGAAGCTGCCCACAAACATTTTTTGGAGCTCCAGGGCGAGAGGGCAGCTGGCAGGGGGGGCCGGGCAGCCAGCCAAGGTCAGCCCAGGGCAGGGGCTGAAAGTGTTTCTTTGGCAGCACTGCTTCAGAGTCCGCCTGTGGCTGTATCATTGGAAGTGAACCTGTAAGAGCCCAGGTGCATTGCTGCACGAGTCTCACAGACTCCTGTACCTGGCCAGAGGGGAAGAGAAGCCCTCAGCAGCCCAAGTGTGCCAGCCAAAGCTGGGAACAGGCACGCTTGTGGCCCCGGGTAGGGTTTTATTCACCTGGCTGGTGCAGCTTGGGGAAGAGATGGGACGAACAGCCCTTCGCCAGCAGCGTGTGGGGAAGTGTGGGGAGGTGGCTGGCTGTGGTGGCCGGGTGTCCCCGAGGGGACGCGTTGCCCTGCAGCCCCATGTCACAAAGGGGCAGAGATGCGGCACCCGCCCAGTGCTTGTGAGCTCACCTGGTCAGGCCTTGGGGTCCTGGAAAGCAAGCCAGCAAACGTCAGTTGGGCTGAGCTGGCCTTCGGGATCACTCGGCTCCTTCCTTTGCGAGGCTGCTTTCTTCCGAGCACTGATCGCTTCCTGCGCACTTCTCCTCAACTTCCATCCTCTTTCACAGGTAATTATGATTTGACTTTAGGGACAGATCTTAGCGGAGGTAGATATGGGGTAAAAGTATAGGCTGTTGTATACCTTCCGTGCTGTAGGCTGAGCCACTACACTTTTATAGGTTGGCCACATGTGAGCTACGGGTAGAGTTCCTGTTTGCTAATTCACATTTCCCTGCCATATCCTAGGATAGGGAAGTAGAGGGTGGCAGTCTGAGGCTTTGAGCTCGGTCTAGAACGCTGAGCTGCCCACCTTGACTGATGTGGTAGAAAGGGAGCCAAAAAAGGAGCACGACAAAGGCAGCTGTAAAAGTAGTGGCCAAAAGTCGGTCACTTCTGCATACAGGGTGGGACAGTGTGGGCTGGAGAGGCAGAGGGCTCTGCTGCTGACGCTGCCCACAGGCAAGAAGCAGGTCCTCTTCAGAGTAGGTGACACTCAACGCAGTGTCTCAAAAGGGCCTTGGTGATTGTTCTCGACTGGAGTCCTCTGACAGGGACAGCAGGGCCACCCACCTGCAGCTCTGCAGCGGTTACAAGCACCACTGAACCAGTCTGCATGGCAGACGCTGTTTTGTGGGTTGCACTGGGGGGGTGGTGTTTATCAGCAGCCAGACTTACCCAGGTGCTTTGGATTAGACACAGGAAAACATTTTTGTCACTCCTCTGCTACTATGTACAAGACTTTGAATGACGACATTGCTCGTAGAGACATCTGCCATCAGCAGGGTTACCTTGTGCTAGGCACTTGCTTGTTTTCATCACGTTGCAATCAGGACAAGGGAAGACTTGACCTGATAATCAAATGCAAGACTCTAGAGGGAAAGGGAGGTAGCCAGAGGCACCGAACTCAGCGTGTGGGTTTGCTGGCCTTTTGGGAAAGTAAGCAGGGGAACAGACTATTTGCCAAAATTGTTTCTTGACCATTCAATTTCAGTGCCAGTGTGTGGCTTCCCCTGAAGTTTCTGTGCTGGAGTTTAGAGCTGGGTGTCCTGGGTGCTCCTGTACAGAACTTGACTTTGAAAATATGCTTTCATGCAAGCAAATTGCCTCATCTCTTCTCAAATGTATTTTCCCTGCAGTCACCGACGAGGGAATGGCTCCATCACAAAGGATCCTCTTTCCCTCGGAGAAGATTTGCCTGAGCTGGCAGCGAAGACAGGGGCCTGGAGCAGGACTCCAGAACCTGTACAATACATGCTTCCTCAACTCCGTCCTGCAGTGCCTGACATACACAGCCCCGCTGGCCAACTACCTGCTCTCTCGGGAGCACAGCCAGGCGTGTGAGTACCTCTGCAAACAGCTCCTTGTAAATCCATTGGGTGCTTCCCAAGGATTCCCAGAAACTGGAATGTGGTTTGGGAGAAAAGCAGCCCTTCTTTGTCAGCCCCCTGAGCTGGTGTTCTTTGAACACTCAAGCCTAGAAGCTGCTTCTGGTCTCTAGGTGTGTTCATCTTCAGCAAGGCAGCTCTTTCTAGCCCTGGGTCTTGGTCCCTATTCGTGCAAGTTCAACTCTCTTTGCTTATTGCACAGACAACTTCTGTCAGTTTCGCATCCCTCACGCACTCAAATGCCTTGGGCTTGTTGGGACCTTGGCTCCTTGGGAGTAAGAATGTTCTTAGAACTTCAAGCTCTCCATGAGGTTTCCCAGCGCGATGGGTATTTTGCTCCCCTGAGAAGCTTGCTTCCCTCTGTCCCCCTTCAGGTCGCCAGCAAGCCTGGTGCATCATGTGCAGAATGGAAGCGCACGTGAACATGGTCCTGCATTACTCAGCCAGGGCCATCCACCCTTGGGTTATCATCAGTGTCATCACACGTAAGTCATTTCAGGTGCCTTGACTTGCGTTCTTCCATTCTTGTAGGAGACAACTACTCATTTCTTCTTTCTTAGGAATAGGAGAACATTTCCAGCTTGGCAGACAGGAAGACGCCCACGAGTTCTTGCGCTACACTGTCGATGCCATGCAGAGAGCTTGTCTGTGTGAAAGCGGCAAGTAAGCACAAGCAAATTAGCTTTTCAATGTTCCCGAGCCCTTTGGACTCCTTGATGTAGTGCCATCCAGGAAAACCTACTCCCAGGTGTCTCAGACAAATCAAAACCCTTGGAGGAGATAACTCTCTGCCTTACCATTTATTTCCAGCTTGGACAGCTCTTCCCAATCAACTACCGTCATCCATCAAATATTTGGGGGCTTCCTGAGATCCAGAGGTACTTTTCCACAACTGGTGCTCCCCTTGGAACTGTCTGTGCCCTTCTGTCTGCCGGTGACAATCAGCTATTTGTGTGACGGGCGTAGCTGGTACGATGGAAACAGGCACAGACAGTCAGCTTACCCGATCGCTGAGCATTTCGCTTTGCCTTCCAGTCACGTGCTTGAGCTGCAAAGCGGTTTCTGACTCCTACGAGGCCTTCCTGGATGTTCCTTTAGATATCAAAGTAAGAGGGTTTGGAATTGTGCTTCAGGAGGTCCCAAGGCCCTGTTAGCTTTCCAGAGTAAACACAGTTGGCTGAAAAAAATATACTGCGACCGCAGCAGAGCTTGGTGGTGGGTGGGAGGTGGAATGGAGGGTGCCCTTCTGGGGAGACATTGGCTGTGTCTGCTTGAGGTGCTGGCTTTAGGCTGGACAAGGACGAATTATCCCCTCTGCACCCTTGACGTGCTCTCATCCTTGTTCCCTCTGCCCTCCCTAAACACCCATCTGACTTCTACCCTGATGGGCTGTGTTGGTTCCGTTATTGATGACCCTGTGCAGTGCCACAGAGAGGTGGTTCTTGAGAGCCCCGGGAATCCCTGGGAAATGAGGGGAATGTTCAGCTTCATCCCCTCTTTTGGCCTCCTTCTGGACACCTCTTGTGGGTTCACGGTCGGTCTCCTCAGCCTCTTCTAGCCAGGTTTTTGTGTGAGCTGCTAGTAAGTGTTTGGGTGAGGGCGCTTCCCTCAGCTGACCACTCTCCTTTCTCACTCCTCCAGGCAGCCTCCTCTGTCCCCGCAGCTCTGGAGGACTTTGTGAAACCGGAGAAGCTGGAAGGCGAAAACTGCTTTAAATGCAGCAAGTAAGATGATTACTGACGACAGCTTAAGGCTAGATCCTGCCCAAAGGTGTTGTGTGTCACCGAGCTTGCACAATAATGAGTTGCAGCTGGTTTTTATGTGGCCTGATGGCACTGAATAGCCTTAAAACAGCGTAAGGATGTGCGAGACGTGGCAGCTTGTCTGGCTTTCTGGGGGGAAAAAAGGGTGCCTGTCAGGGTGCATTTCAGCACGTGGCTCTGTGCTTGGTTTCAAGGTGTGACAAGAGAGTTGCCGCCTCCAAGGTGTTTACAATCCATCGGCCGCCCAAGGTTCTCACGCTGTGTCTGAAGAGGTTTGAAGCTTTCACCGGCGAGAAGATTACCAAGGTGTGTGCGCAGCTGGGGTGCAGATTTCTCTGCCCGGAGCAGTAGATTTCCCAAAGCAGTACTCTCTTTCACAAGTTGGTCATGTTGGGTTTTTCCCTTTCCCTGCCGGGGAGAGGGGAGTTCCCGTGGGAAGACAAGCACGTGCTCTGCTCCAGCAGAGCTGCTTTGGCCGAGAGCAGTTTCCTGCCACCCAAAGCATTACATGTTGCTTTAGGGAAAAGCAAGTTGCCGTGATCCCCAAAGATGTATTTCTACACCTCCAGCCTTTAGTCTTGGAAGGCTCTTTCCTGCAGTGTGTCAGGACCATTTCTGAGCCCCCTCGGTCTCTCCGTAGGTTGTGGAATATCCAGAGTACTTGGATCTTCGCCCATACATGTCTCAGATCACTGGAGAACCTCTGCTCTACTCCTTATATGCTGTGCTGGTGCATGCTGGTGGCAGCTCTTATTCAGGGCACTATTTCTGCTGTGCAAAGGTAAAGAGCAATTTCCTTCCTAACAAGGGAAAAAAGCGTGCTGGGAAAGATAAACATTCACAGCAGTGTTACTGGTAGCCAAGGTTCCCGGCTGCTTACGGTCTGGATTGGATTTGTTTTGATGTACTCTTGGTTCCGCAGTTTTCTGCCGGTTTTTTGTTAAGAAGCCATGCAGTTCATCTCCAGATATCCTTTCTTTGCAGGCCAGCAATGGGCTGTGGTACATGATGGACGATACGTCTGTGGTTCTTTGTGACATCAAGGAAGTCCTCAGGCAGCAAGCTTATCTGCTGTTTTATGTCAGGTAATAACAAGCAACCAAATCTGTTTAGAATATGTTTCCTTTCCCGCTTTTGCTGGTTTTCTCCTCATCCTCCGCGTGTTTCTCTTTCTCTCACAGAAGACAATTACTGCTGGCATCAGTCAGTTCTCTTGAATCTGACCTACCCCACATCAATCATTATCTTTCCTCCCTGGGCTGCAGCCTGCTGCCCTGCTGCACACTACTCCCTGTCTGCTGTCTGCAGCTGGCCAGTGTAGAGAAGAGGACTTGCAGGGGGCCTGCAGGAGAGATGGGGAGGGACTCTTCATCAGGAAGCGTAGTGATAGGACGAGGGGTAATGGTTTCAAACTGAAGGAGGGCAGGTTTCAGTTAGATCTTAGGAAGAAATTATTTATGGTGAGGGTGGTGAGACACTGGCAGAGGTTGCCCAGAGGAGCTGTGGATGCTCCATCCCTGGAAGTGCTCCAGGCCAGGCAGGACAGGACTTCAAATATCCTGATCGGGTGGGAGCTGTCCCTGCCCGTGGCAGGGGAGTGGGATCTGGATGATTCCTTCCGACCCAAACCATTTGATGATTCTGTGATTCTGTGAAATGGAGGCTGTAAGGGGTGTGAAGACATGGTCTTACTCTAACGGGGTCAGCCCTGGTGGGCAGACCCCAATCGAATTTCCCATTGGTAGTCTTGGTTATCTCTGCTCTTTGTCATGGAAACTGCTCCAAGAAAATGACTGAACCCCAGGGGAGGCTGCAAGAACAGCTCTAAATGGAGATCCCTCTTTTTTTCTCCAGGTGCTCTGATTTGAGAACTGGAGAAAGGACTTCTCCTTCACCAGCACCATCACATGCCCGGGCTTTCCTCAGTAAGTGGGCAGCCGGCAGCAAGCAGGTGGTTTCTGTGAGGACACAGGGTCTGCCTCATCAAAATAAGGTAACTCTGGGGAGGTGGATCAGGGCACCAGATGGACGGTGGATTGTTCCCTGGAATCCTGGCCTTGCTTTCTTTTCCCTCACGCACTGCAACTGCTTTGACAGCTGCAACACTGCTGCCTCCCAAAGCATCCCACCGAGGTCCATCCCTATTGTCGCTGTTGGCCTTAGTGCCTTTGCAGCCCTCCAGGAGAGCCTTTGGTAGGCCCTTGGCTGTCCCCTGACAGAGGTTCTAGGGGTTCCTTGCTGTACTGGTCCTTTCAGGAGGACCTTTTCACCTTTTCACGGCTCCCTTTGCAGGACGTGGCGGTGGGCACGAAGAACTCTCCGGAGGACAGCAGCTCCTCTACACCAGCCAGCCGCAGCCAGCTCACCCAGGCAGGTGCACGGGAGGTGTCTGCAGGCTGGTCCTGCCCCATCATTCCAGGCAGCCTCAGCATCACCTCCGGCGTGGGCTTGTGCTCGCATGGCTCCTCCTGCAGCTGTGCGAGGATGGTGTTTGGAAGGAAAGATGTGTTCTCGGTCTGCAGTCAGCCGTGCAACCGCGTGCTGCAGACCGGGACACAGGACAGCGGCAAAGAGGAGCATGGATGCACCCCTGCTGCCTGTGGCCAGAGCAGCGGTGCCAGGGAGAGGGCCCAGAGCAGATCCCCGCAGTGGGGCAAAGATCTTCGCAGCTGGGTCGGGGACACCACGAACTACGAACCCTCAAGAGGGAGGAGGAGAACTAGTCCTCAACATCGTGACCACACTGCCAGGGACAAGGCAGCTCCGAGGCCCTCCAACAGCAGCTCAGAGTCAGGTCCCGCCCCCAGCGCTGCTTTGGAGCAAACCCTGTCAGGGCAGGGAGACCAGAGCAGGTCCCTGTGTCAGGGCCATGGTCTGCACAGCCGGTTCATGAAGCGCATGGACTGCCACCACTCCGCAAGGAGAATAAGGAGGAGAAGAGCAAGGCGTCCACATCGTGACCGAGCCCCAAGGGACGATGCAGCTGCAGGGCCCTCCAACGCCAGGTGCAGGCAGGCTGCCACGGACAAGGCTGCTCAGGAGCAAACCCTGCTGACGCAGAGAGAGTGGAGCAGATCCCCGCGGCGGGGCTATAATCTCCGCAGGCGATTCGTGGATATCATGGACCATGACCCCTCAGCAGGGAGGAGGAGGAGTATGGCTTCAGTGCCCCAGGAGAAGCAAGCCGGACTAACACTCAGGGCACTGCGGTGGGGACAGGGGCAGATTGTGACCCTGCATGGGGGAGGAGCACAGCATTTGACTTCTGCAGTGCCGCAGAGGAGGAGGAATCCAGGAAACACCAAAAGTGCCCCCAGCAGGGAACAAGCTGCACGAAGGACACCAGCAGCCCACCCTGTCCCTCCTCCCAGGGCTGCCTCTGGCCAAGAGGAGCTCAGAGAGACCTTGCCGAGACTCGGACAGCTCTGACCGCCTGCCCATGGGTCCCTCAAGGAAGAGCTTTAACCCGTGTTCAGCCTTTGGGATCACCTTGCAAAAACAGCACTCCTTTGGAAACAAGGGGAAGGAAAGCCAAAGGTGGAATTAAAAGCACTTGCTGGCCTTGCCTGTGAGGTTGTGGGGTGTTTCTTCTCTGTAGGCTTTGGGGGAATTAGTGGAAATAGCCGGCGTGGGAGGGTTGTGTCCTGGGATGTTGAAAGCTGTGTGCTTGCATGTGCACATCACACGTTCTCTTCTTTTTAGTACGGATTTCATGTCCCCTGAGCAGACAAGGGCTGGACGAGCCGGCAGCGAGGGGCGCTGATCCCGGGCTGGACGGCCAGGCCCGAGAGTGCTGCTCCGTGGCACCGAGCGCAGGGCAAGGCCGGTGGCTGCTGGTGCCACCCAGGGCCAGGCATGGACCCGATCCAGTTTAACACCTCCCTGCACTGGGGTCTGGATGGTGGGGCCGAGCGCACCCTCAGCAGGGCGGCAGATGGCACCGGACGGGGAGGAGCGGCACAGGCCAGGGGATGGTGCCGCCATGCCAGGAGACCTGGGCAGGATGGAGAGACGGGCTGGCCGGGAACTCGTGCAGCTCAGCGAGGCGAAGGGCAACGGGTGCTGTGCCGGTGACGAGCGGCGGCACAGGCTGCCCCGGGAGCTGGTGGAGCTCCGTCCCTGGAGATGTTCCACAGCCTCTGCACATCCTCACTCACACAAGCTAACGCAGCCTGCGGCCCCTGTCCTTGAGGAGAGATATCCTCCCGATATCTGAGCTACTCCGTCACACAGGGGACATCCCCCCGTCCTCATCCTGCCTGCCACTGCCCACGACACAGCCTGTGTCCTTCCACGACAGCACCACAGCTCAGCAAGCTGTCCCACCACATCTCATTGATTCCAAACACACCACCGTGCTGTCACAAGCTACGGGGCTCCTCCTGGCAGGGCACCTTTGGGCCACAGCCCCTCAGCAGTGGCATCGGGGGGGAGTGCAGTTTTCTGCTGGGGAAAACTGAGCACTGACCATGATGAGAAGACCATTGTAGATGGAGCGTGACCTTCAAACCTGTGTGTGCTGCACAGATCCCTTGGCCACAGGACAACCTCAGCAGCTCCCTGTGACACAGGAGCCTGCAGGCAGGTCTGTACCAGCCTCCTGCGTGGCCTCGCAGGGAGAAGTTCCCGTGAAAACACTGCTTCTGTGTGACTGCAGAGATGATGAACAGAGTTGTTCCCTTGCAGGAAAATCCTGGAGTAGCTTGAATGACCGAAACAGGACAGTGTCTTCTGCGGATGGGGTCTGCATGGTTTAGTGGTGGACTTGGCAGTGTGAGGTTTGTGGTTGGACTCGATGACCTTAAAGGTTTTTTCCATCCTAAACGGTTCTATGATTGCTTGATTCTAAACTCTCTAGAAATTGAATTTCCAAACTTGGGAAGAGTCAGGTAGGACAGGGAAATGCACATTTGCAGGGGGGCAGCCTCATCTTACAAGGAAAGCTGAGAAACTGTAAATACGATTTCTTCTTCTTTTCAAACAGTGCACACACATTTAGGATTTCTATAATTCATAGACATTTCTTTTTATTGAACTAGTTCTGTAGCTTGAACGACCACGAAGGTGCTTCCATTTTGTCAGAAATGAAGGTGTAAGTGATTGAAGCTTGCTAGCCTTCAAATTCTTAAGTCTTCATATGGTTAGGACAACTTTTTAACAAAACGAGGTGAGGCAGAGGGAGAAGACAAGCACAGCTGCACACCCAGAACTATGGGGACCATCTGTCTATTTGCAAATTTACTTTATTCACATGCAAATTTACTTATTAAGTTAATGCTGTGATTCTGAATATGCCCTTGTCATGTGAGGTGAGATCTCAGGATGGAGGCCTAGCCTAGCAAACATGCAGGTGAAAAAACATTCGCAAATAAAAATTGCAGCGAGAACTCATTCCTGAGTTTAGTGTTCCCCTGGCACATGATAGTGTCATGGGGACCCATTTTACTGGGCGGGTGTTGTGTTAATTTGGCAGAAAATAAACCCCCTTGTGCTCTAACTCTCTTCACTGGAGTGAGAGGCTAGGGGTGGCTAGGTTTAAATTCTGAGTGATGTCCAATTTGCCACTTCCAGTCCAGTCGCATTTAATACGTATATTAAACTACCACGATTCTGGATACACTAACAGCAGTCTGCACCGTCAGTCCAGTCGCGCTCATGAACTGGCACGGCCGCATTTGGTCACGTTCAGTGAGAAACTGTGACAACTGGCTACTGAAACAGGGCAGTTTTGTTCGTGCAACAGGTAGAGAAGTTTTGTGAATTACCGGTGATAGTGACTGTCTGCAAGAAAGCACGTGCAAATATGAAACGCCTGAAAAGGTTATAAATAATACAGCCTGGCTATAAACATTAGGGAGTAACTATTCCCGAGAAAAACACTTAGTTGAAGTCTCACCCAAGGCATCCCAAGGCGGGGAGAAGCAAGGCTCAGCCCGTCGGCCGATCCCGGGTGCTGGAGGCAGTCTGAGGTGGAGTTCCCCTTGACTTGCTCACAGTGTTATCTTCTTTTCCTCTGAAAATCCATGGTGTTATCTTCTACTGCAAAAATCCCCCATTTCCCTGGCTATTTTTATATCCTTTCTACCTGTAAGGTGGAGTTGGAGTGACTGTAGTCATACAGACCTTTTATCATGATTGGTGTAAAATTCTCTCGCTTCACGTTTAAAGGTATAGTTTATGAAAAATTGAGAGAGCAGACTCAAAGAGGGGTGGTCGCACCTGGGAGGCGGGTAGCCTTTGGGATGGAGGTGTGTTTTGGTGTTAAAATGATATTAAAACAAGCAAAGTTCATGAAAGGATAGCACTTTGACAAGGTTTCGAAAACCTGTTGGCTGAGGGGGCCAGATGAACTGCTTATCAGTTCTAGAGGACCATCTCTTCCCGCTTTGTCACCACGGAGCATGGCCAAGGAGTCTCCACTCCGCTTCATCCTCTACGGTATATTACAGGGAGTTGCTGTGTGAGTGGATTCCTCGCATGCCTGCTGCAGCTGTTCCCATCCTCAGAGCTCCTTTTGCTTTTATGCTGTTCCTCAGTGGGTGAACACTGCTATGTCTTTCATATAAACCTTAATTTTCAGATGTAAACCTTACTTTTATTGATAATTCCACAGCCTGTTTCAGAGCTTGGTTCTCAGTGGGCTCAGGGGTAGAGGGGACTAGAATACATTCTGGGAAATGAGGGCTAGACTCAGCTTTCACTTGTGGGTGCCCAGTGCCGCTGGAGATGGTGAACAGGCCTGGAATTGCCTATCTGCATGCAGCAGACCTGAATGGTAGCTTCTCGGTATTCTGGAGGGGAATCTGGAGTCTGCAGAAAAGCAGCGGGCATCCCAGGGACACCGTGTGCCTGGGAGTGGCCCTCCCAAAATAAAGGACCATCCAAGGTAGAGACACCCAAAGGCAAAGCTGTAGATTTCAGTATCCACAAGCAAACAGAGACTCTGCCATCCCAGGGGAGGCCGTGGGGACCCAGCAAAGTCAGAAAAAGGAGACTGCAGGGTGATTGACGTCTCCTTCAGCAAAAGCCCATGGACTGTTCCGTGTGCACACTGGAAAACATCCTGAGTCACAAGAAATGCTCTGAGCCACTTCCACAGCTTTAGACCCCCGGGAAAGTGCCCAGTGGCAGTGCTGCCCATGCAGCCATATCTGCTTCCCTTCCTGACCAGCACAGCCAGCGTGGAGTCACTGCATGTTCCCATAGCCCACTTGCTCTGCAGGGCATCACTGCCGGCTCGGGACCCTGTGAGAAGCACAAGGAAGGGGCCAGAGGCACCAGGCCAGATCAGAGGAGGAATGGGGAGAGATTAGACAGGAGCTGACCAGGGCTGAAAACTGCAATGAAAATTGCCAGTGTTCAGCCACTCCAAGATAATACGCAGTGTTTGCGTACCATAATCGTAGAATCATAGAATGGTTTAGGTTGGAAGGGACCTTAAAGATCATCTGGTTCCAACCCCCCTTGCCATGAGCAGGGACACCTTCCATTAGACCAGGTTCCTCAAAGCCCCATCCCACCTGGCCTTGAACACTTCCAGGGAGGGGGCATCCACAACTTCTCTGGGCAACCTGTTCCACTGCCTCACCACCCTCATAGTGAAGAATTTCTTTCTTATATCTAATCTAAATCGACACTCTTTCAATATAAAGCCGTTGCCTCTTGTCCTATCCTTCAATGCTCTTCTAAAAAGTTCCTCTTCATCTTTCTTGTAGGCCCTTTTCAGGTACTGGAAGGCAGCTCTAAGGTCTCCCCGGAGCCTCCTCCTCTGCAGGCTGAAGAGCCCCAGGGACTCTCTCAGCCTTTCCTTGTAGGAGAGGTGTTCCATCCCTCTGATCCTCTCTGTGGCCTCCTCTGGACCCACTCCAAGGAATGGATGCTCACAGTGCTGAGACAGAAGTCCTTGCTATCCTGGTGCTCAGTCAGGCCTGGAAATTGGCCAGAGAAGGATTACTTTGCACCACTTGCAATCTCTTAGTTCCATTGTCCTTCCTGTCAGCACAGCTATCAGTACTCATAAGTTTTCAACAGGAAGGAAGCAGAAATCTTGAGGACTTCTGCCTTAAAAAAATTTCTCACACATGGTATGGATACCATAACAGAATAAACAACAATAAAAAAACCCCATGGCTATTGTAGTCAGTTGGGTGAATTAGGAGAAATGAATTAGAGGATGGCAAGTTCCTTCCTTCAGAGAGGACAGGAAGATGCTGGAGCCAATGTAGCCGGGGAAAGAGCCCTTTGGAGAAACACGTCCCGTCATGCCAACTCCATCCCACCGTCAGGGTAACAGCGCACGCAGTGGACTGAACCCCAGGCTCTTGGAACCTTATCCTGGGCACTTTCATCAGTGACAGTGAAGGGCCCGTGGTCCCCCAAAACAAGAGGAAAACCACAACCAAGTTACCCAAAGCACAGCTAGAGACAGAGCTGAACCACCCGAGACTGAGTTCACAGCCCTTCATTTCAGCGGCCTTCAAGTTAGGTGTCTGGCCTCCAGCTGGGTGTCCAGCTGCCACTCCTTCCTGGCCCTGAGGTGTCACCCAGAGTCCTCACACATCAAGCAGAACAACGGGGCTGGACAAGGCTGTGAAGCTGGGGCTGCTCCGATCCCGGCCAAAACACGCCTGCAGCCCCGGCAAAGTCTGCCAGTCCCAGGGACCCCCAGCCGCCTGCGCAGCCTCTTCCCCACCCAAGGGCACTCTCCCCTTTGGCGACTGCCCGCAAGGCGTCAGCACCGCCAGCTCCTGCCAGCGGGACACCAACAGCTGCGCAGAACAGCTCTGGCCAGGACCGGGGCAACTGGGGCAGTGGCTGTCTCTGGGGCTCAGCCTGAACCTCAGCTGGCTGCAGAGACTCTGCACCACCTCTGCGGCCCACCAGCACCTGCGAGGTCTGAAATGCTGTGTCAGTGCAGCGAGGCTCTGAGCGAACACTTTCGGCTTGTGCAGGCTACGGCTGGCCCACCCCAGTGTCTAAAACCTCAGCTTCCCAAGTCTTCTCCTTAAGAGTGATCAATACCCACCACGTGCTGCTTGATCCAATTGCTTCACGAGTCTCTTTAGGAATTCTGAAATCCTCTGGGAAAACTGCTGTAGTTTGGGCTTGTTCTTTGCTCTTTCAGGACCTTAACAGAAAGTGTTAAGTTAGATTTCTCACTCGTAAAATACTGAAAAAGAGGGCTTAGTCTGTGCAGTCAGGCAAGACTGAATCCTCCCCCCTGGAATGTGAGGTGATCTCCTGCGCAGGATCTGAGCCAGGAGATGGAGCCACACCTGCAACCAAACACCCATGAGAAGTTTTCGTCCTACGCTGTGACCTACACCGTCATCACTGAACAGCAGAGCCCACAAGGGGACCCCGGAATGACACGGCATGAGGGAGGAGATCTCTTACAGGTGGGAGGCGGGTTAGAGTAACTTTATAGTGGGGTGTATTTGGGAGGGTGGGGGGAAGGCTTAGAGTAGCTTTATAGGACCTTTTCTATTGTTTTATTTCCAATAAAACTTGTTTGTCCAGAACAGCACCTTGACTGTGTGGGAGGGGATGGGAGCACAGGGGGCACTGGGAAAAGGCAAGAGGTGCCAAAGCCCTGCTGAGGCCTCCTCAAAGGGCACCCCGCTGCCCCCAGGCACCACCAGTGGGGCCAGCAATGGCAGGGGGGACTCCCCTGTCCCCTTCCCCAGGGGAAGCAGCCCTTTGGCAGGGAGCAGGGACAGACGGCTCCCTGCAGGACTCATGGACATGGCGCCATGCAGAAAGCACCACAGAGCCCCCGGCACAAGGACAGAGATTGGGGGCTGGTGTGGGGACGGACTCACAGGACAACAAGGGCTGCAACGCCTTCATCTTGAGCACAACCAGCGTACCCTCCAGTGGGGACCGGGCTTGCTGCAAAAACCTGCAAAGCCTCAGGAAAATGGCGCCTTTCCTCGGGTCACACAGCACACAGTTCCCCTGAGCTTCTGTCTCACTGCTGCAACAAAATCATAGAATCACGCAATCAGAGAATCATTAAGGTTGGAAAAAACCTCTCAGATCATCAAGTGCAACTGTCAACCCATCACCACCGTGCCTACTAAACCACGTCCTGGAGTGCCACGTCTACACGGTTCCTGAACACCTCCAGGGATGGTGACTCCACCACTGCCCTGGGCAGCCTGTGCCAATGCCTGACCACTCTTTCAGTGAAGAAATTGTTCCTAATATCCAATCTAAACCTCAACTTGAGGCCACTTCCTCTCGTCCATTGCATGGGGTTGTTGTGACCCAAGTGCAGGACCCGGCACGTGGCCTTGGTGAACCTCACAGAGCTGACCTCGGCCCATGGATCCAGCCTGTCCAGACCCCTGTGCAGAGCCTCCCTGCCCTCAGGCAGGCCGACACTGCTGCCCTGATTCGTGTCATCTGCAAACTGGCTGAGGGAGCACTCGATCCCCTCACCCAGATCATGGACAAAGACACTAAACCAGACCGGCCCCAGAGCCGAGCCCCGGGGAACACCGCTCGGGACCGGCCCCCAGCTGGGTTTAACTCCATTCCCTATAACTCTCTGGGCTCGGCCATCAGCCAGTTCTCCACCCAGCGCAGTGTGCGCCCACCCACACCACCAGCAGCCGGTTTCTGCAGGAGGATGCCGAGGGGAACAGTGCCAGAGGCCTCACTGCAGCCCAGGCAGAGAACATCCACAGCCTTCCCCTCACCCAGCTGCCCCAGCCCTGCCCCGGCCCTGCTGCCCCCTTGCCCCGGCTGCCCCCGCCATCTCTCACCTCTTTCTCCTCAGGCCCCTCGGCCTCTGCCCCCCTGGCCCCGCCCCAGCCCGGTTGCGACTGACAGGCACCTTTGGCTCTGCTAATTGGCTCAGCTGTGGCCGGTGGGCGGGCACAGGCAGCCCGGGCCTCTCCTCACAGCCCTGTGGGCAAGGGCAGCCATTTTCTCCCCCTGCTGCCCAGAGCCGTTTGTCTGCAGGGAGCGGGGTGGGGAGATGCCGAGCTGCTGTCGGTCTGGGAGGGCGGCAGGGACACGAGGCAGTTACAGCACGCACACAGGGGGGACAGGAGGAGAAAGAGCCCTGCCCAGGTCCTTCTGCTCTCTCAGTCTGGGCTCTGGTGTGGCTGTGCAGCCCAGCACCACAGTCGGGGGTTTCCTCCCGGCTGCACAGCTTTGCACCAGGGAAAGGGACTCTGCTCCGACCTTTTCTTCGTTGCAGGCCTACACTTTCCCTTTTTTCCAGAAATTTCTTTCTTTTTTTCTCCCTCCTCCCTCACCAATATCATTTTCTTTGAAAGATGATTATGAGTTGACTTTCTGGAAGAATCATCGAGTACGAAGACACGGGCTGTGAGCACAGGCTGGTCTGTGCCTCCAGAGCTGCGGGCTGAGCTGTTCTGCTGCTGAAGGCCACATAGAGATGGGCTATGTGTTTGCTGGTCGTTATTTCTTGTGGGGCCCTGTGACAGCGGTGGGAAGCTCGTCAGCCTGCAACTCTGCAGCAGCTAAAGCTGCCCCTGGAAGAATTTTTAAGGCAGATGCTGTTCCCTGTGTTTTGTTTTCAATAACCCTGTCATTGAGCTGGAATTATTTCTGTGCAATTAGGTGCTGGGGATCTTCTGGCACTGGTCTTCTGCTTCTGGAGCACGACCTGACAGCCTTTATCACCCAGAACTTTCCTGTCTGTTCCCAGAGGAGTGATGGCCACAAATACCATGCTATAGAATAACAAATACAATACAAAATATAGTACAATACATAGCTTACCAGATATACCACACCATACAATACAAAATATAATACAGTAGAATTCAACATACATTACAGTAGAATATAAAATACAATACAAAAGAAAAAAGAAAAACCCCATACCATACATACAATTCAAAATACACTACCTTACAAGAGATTACAATACCAAATACATTACAATACAGGCAATACAATACAACATGTATAGTATAATAAAATACAATACCTACAAAACTTTCAATAAAATTCAGACAGTACATAGAATACAGTACAAAACACAGTACAATACATGTAATACAATCCGATACAAAATATATCTGCAATACCACACCTACATTACAATAGAAAATACAGTACAATGCATAGAATATAACACACTATGATATGATAGATACACTATGATATTTACACTACAATAAATAATGAACTATAGAGTGAAATACATCCAATACACAAGACAATACAAAATACAATCCACAATTCAAAATAAACTATGGCGCAATACAATAAATAGTTAAAAAATACAGTACAGAAATACAATAAATACCATACCATACCATACCATACCATACAACGGAACAGAGATGATGGAACACAGACAGTACATACCAAACAATACCTGCCATGCCATACCGTACCATGCAAGACTGTACCATAGCAGACCGTACCGTACCATAGCATACCATAGCTACAATACAGTACATATCGTACGATATATACCACACAATACATAAAATGCAGTACAAAATAGAATACAAAAGAAAACACAACACATACCATACCACACAATACATTACAAGAAATTACTATGCAACAGAATATAATACGTAAGATACATTAAATGTCATATATATAATAAAACACATGTGCAACACATACAAGAAAACACAAAACAAAATACAATATACACACTAGAATACATCCCACACAATACATGTGAAGCCATACAAAACAAATCGTACCATACAAACCGTCAAATACAATACAAAGTCAGGTCATGCTTTAACCCCAGCTGGCAACTAAGCCCCACACAGCTGCTCGCTCACTGCCCTGAGCGGGACGGGGGAGAGAATCGGAAGACTAAAAGTGAGAAAAGTCATGGGTTCAGATGCAGGTATTTTAAAATGTCAAGCAAAAGCAAACATGGAGGTGGGCGTAAGCAGAGCAAACAAAGGAAGTCATTTGCTGCAGGAAAGCAGGGCTCTGTCACGCGTAACGGTTACTTGGGCAGGCAGAGGCCATCACTCCAAAAGTCCCCTGCTCCCTCCTCCTACCCCCAGCTTTATACGCTGAGCACAACGTTGTGCGGTGTGGAATATCCCTTCGGTCACTGGGGGCAGCTGTCCCGGTTGTGTCCCCTCCTGACTCTTTGTGTACCCCCAGCCTGCTCGCTGGTGGGGGGTGGGAGAGGCAGAAAAGACCTTTTCGCTGTGTAAGCACTGCCCAGCAATCACGGAAACATCAGCACTTTTTTCTGCACAGATCAAAAACAGAGCCCCATACTGTGAAGAAAATTCACTATTACGTTTCCTAAAAACCCACAAAGCATCCCTCCTTTCTTCACTTTCCTATAAGCCATGTCCCATCCCTTGTTTTATACTAAGCGTACCTTAGGTACTTCTAAGTAATTTTCTTATTTAGCATGGTACTATAAATTACAGAGATCGCAGTGTTGACAGCATCGCTAATACAAGGCACTTGTGTATGTAGCCCCACATCATCAGTTTAGCATTTTGTTGCATAAAACTCCTTTGCAAAGTTTGGCATTACAGAAAAAAAAAAAAAAAAAAAACACCCTGGTCTTTCTGTGCTCTTTTCTTAGGTGATTGTCAAATACAGCAAAACAGGCACTAAACTATGTTTAGAGCTTTTGATTTGATTTCACCTGTCCAGGACTGTGAAGCAGTAGATTGTCCATCTCCTCTTTAACTCTGCTCCGTGTTACTGCTGCCTGGCATTTGGTTTTGCTCGCTGTTGTTCTTAGATTGGATGGAACACCCCTGAGGTCTTATGCTCCGCACTCCTTGTTTAAGGTTTCCTTGGGTACTTGCCAGTCTGATGCGACTACGTCTACGGAAGCTCCCCAGAAGAGGTCACTGTTTCAGTTTGCAGAGGTGAGTTTCTTTAAAAAGCGATGTCTTCCCCAGTGTTTCCTGCTAAGAAGCATCTGCTGGTCAGCTTGAAAGAGAAATCCAAAATCTTGAACGAAAATTCATGCTTTTATTTGTTCCTTCTGTTTGGGTTTGTGGTACTGGATCATTGATCAGCTGGATAGGTCCAACTTGAAGTGCAGGAGCGTGTGTTTAGGAACATGGTGGAAACTTGAGTACAATAATGGAGCTGTGGTTTAAGCAGTAATTGAGACATGTATCATTCCTGCACCTAGTTTGTAACTCTGAGTAACTGAAGTTTTAATATCTGTATTTGGATGTCACATTAGGTCCTTTATCTGCTGTGGCTGCGTTAGTCATTGACTCCATCCAAAATAACTGTAGTTCTGGAAGTTGCAAAATGTTCTTCTATTCTGCAACCACCAAATACTTCTGTGCAGCTATGCTTTAGTTTTGCACTGTACAACATTGTTGTCAATGTATTTCCAGTAGTTGCTAGAAGTGGAGCTGTGGTGTTTGGTTTGGTTGTTTAGAGTTTGGTTTGGGGTTTTTTTTTGGTGTTTTTTAAAGTATACACTATTTCATCGAAGTTTTGATGGATTTCATTGGCGTAAGCCACGAGACAAGGATGAGTTTGCAAAAATCCTGGTCCTCTGCAAGCATTGCTTGCTTGTTTTTATCTTTCCAGTCTTTGGAATGGTCCCAGTCAAGTGACATAGAAATTCTTAGCTGTGTCAATATTGATTGTACAGGACGGTGGGTGGTGTTTGAGTAAGTGCATATGGAAGGAAATTTTTTCATATCAGGGACTTCTTTGTATTGCTTTTTTTCACATCAGCCATGAGTGTGACCCCTGTGTCTTTAATACTCTTTGCTGTGTGCACCTTCCTTCTCCTCCTTAAGCATCGTCACTTACGGAGCAGATACTCTGCAATCCTCGCACACAGAAAATGTGACGGGTTGGTTGGTTGGTTTGTGTGAACATCAACCCACAAGACTTTGAGGCTTTCAAAATGTGTCAGAAAGAAATTAAAGCACTGCTCCTTTGTTTCTGATGAAAGGTGAGGGCAAGAGTGAAGTCTGTAACCTGTGCCGAGGCTCTTACACAGCCTGCTGGCTTTTCTGGTTAGGAAGGCAAAATGCCTGGTTTGCCAGCAATGCAAAGCAGTACTTACAGCCTTCTGAAAGCTGGTTAATTCCAGGGTCACTTATGCTACTTCTGTGGTAAAAATCTGACATCCATCTTCCGATATTTCTAAGATGCTTTTGCATACTTAAACCGTCAGTTTTACTGTCAGCTGAGCAATGCAATACTTTGTATACTTCCTCTTGATAGCAGTCCTTTTCCTGCGTTTCACTGCTGAGTCTTGTAAGCAGTAAGACAAATCCCAGCTCACAGAATTGCGACAAGCTGTTGGTCCTGAGGGAGGCCCCGTGTATGTGCGTATTGCATTTACTGCCTTGGATTTGTTAAATTGGAACAAGCGGTAGGCTCATATCGAGACAACCCCGAAGGGGTGTATAGCACTATTAAAACTGTAACGATGTCTCATAATACTAATTGGGGTGACATTCAGGCTCTTTTAGAATATTCGTTTACTACAGAGAAGAGGAGAAAAGTTGTAGAAATGCTAAACAGAGAGTAAACCAGGAACATCGGGGAGTGCCTAGCATGGATATCTGTCTCCCAAGGGGAAATCACCAGAGGGATGCAAATACTGGTGGAGGGTTACAGAAAAATAAAAGAATACCAAAAACTGATTCCACATGGTATCCAACATGGAATCCAGAAACCACAGGACTGGGCAAAGTTGTATGAAATACGACAGGGAGATGAAAAACCCCCATCTGTTTTAAGAAAGATTATGCAAAGCAGCTCTGAAGTGGACTAAGGTAGATTAAAGGCCCGGAAGGGACTGGAGCCACTCATTAATTCCTTTTTAGATTATGGATTATTACAGGAGTGTCAATTGGAATGTAATACTCCCATTTTGCCGGTAAGAAAGACTAGTTCTCCAGAATATGGGTTGGTACAGAACTTGCGGGAAATTGACACTCGAACAGTTAATGTCGATCCTGTGATGCCAAACCCACATACGCCACTTGCTTCTGTCCCTGAAAATAATTTGTATTTTGCAGTTCTAGATGTAAAGGATGCTTTATCTTGCCTTCCGGTGGATGAACAGAGTCAGCTCATCCTTGCTTTCGAGTGGGAAAGCCCAACCACCAGACAAAAGACTCGACCATGTTGGACTCTTATTCCTGCAAGGATGCAAAAAAAAGCCCAACGTTGTTTCATAACATACTGGCAAAAAAATTGGCACAATGGAAAGGTAATAATGGACAAGTAACATTGTTGCAATATGTGGATGATTTATTAATTGGCTCAAGTGATCATAGGGAGTGATTAGAAGCTACAATTAGTCTGCTGAATTCTGTGGGGCTCGCAGGATATCGCATCTCTGTAAAAAAAGGCCCAAATAGCAAATGACAGAGTTCGATACCTGGGGTTTGAGATCACGCAGGGACAGAGGAAGTTGAGCGCAGAGTGGAAAGAGGCAACTTGTAGCGTTGCTGTGCCCACAGCAAAGAAACAGCTGAGAGGATTCTGGAGTATGGCTGGATGGTGTCCGTTGTGGATTCCTAATTTTGGACTGGTTGCTACACCACTGTAAGGTGCCATCAAGGGTCCAGAGGGATCGTTTGAATGGACTGCTGAGTGTCAGAAGGGTTTGGATGAAATCCAGAAAAGACTTCTGGAAGCTCCTGCATTAGGACTTCCAAGTTTAGAAATACCCTTTCAGCTCTATGTCCATGAGAGCCAACAAGTGGCTTTAAGGGTCCTCACTCAAAGGTCAGGAAGCCGGAAGAGACCTGTGGGGTATTTCTCTCAACAGTTAGATGGAGTCAGTAAAGGATGGCCTGCTTGCTTGAGAGCTGTTGCTGCAGCAGTGATTTTAATTGATGAAGCTGGGAAACTGACCTTAAGACAACCTATAACTATGTTTCTACCCCATGCTGTGATCTCTCTGCTGGAAAACAAAGGAGACCCTTGGGTTTCTCCTAGCAGACTGGACAAGTACCAGGCTGTCCTGCTGAAGCAGGATGAATTCACTCTTTCAACGTCTGCCACTTTAAATCCTGCAGCTCTGCTGCCGATCTCACAGTGCGATGAATTACACCATGATTCTCTGAAAACAATCGAGCAAGTCTGCTGCAGCCCACCAAATTCACAGGATACTCCTCTTTCTGATTTTGACTTAGAGTTATACAGAGGTGGAAGGAGTTTCATATCTGGAGGAAATCGATGTGCTGGATATACAATAGCAACCAGGAACCATGTTCTGGAAGTTAGACCTTTATCTTGTAATACTTCAGCCCCAAAAGCAGAATTGAGTGCTTTATCTCGAGCGCTAGAAATAAGTACTGGAAAAAGTGCAAATATTTTACAGATTGAAAATATGCTTTTGCAGTTGCCCATGCTCATGGGAGAATTTGGAAACAATGAGCACTTTTAAACTCATAAGGAACACCCGTAAAATACGGAACAGAAATGATAAGATTGCTTCAAGCCACATTACAGCCAACAAAAGCTGCAATAATTCATTGCCAAGCTCACCAAAAAGGGAATAGTGAAATAATCAAAGGATTAGGATGGGGAATAGGACCAGGTCACATTTCATTTCATATGTTATCTGCAAAGACGTTGGCAGGTAAATTATCCAAAGACGGGAGCCAAATAAAAATGTCCTCAGGAATCAGACATGGGAAAAAACAGCAAAAAAAAATTTCCAATGTTAGAAAGGAACCAAATATTTCTGGGCCTGGCTGTGCCTTATCTGTTAACAAATAAATGTTATGTCCATGGACTATTTGGATTTTTCATCTCTCCCCTTTTTTATGGATTAGGACTTGTTAACAACTTACTACTGTTACCAGTTTAAAAAAAAAAAAGGTGTAAATTAAAGCAACAAAAGAGGGAGATGAATGAATTTCTAGCTGTAACTTTTGTGAGGAAAGGGAAAAGTGATTTTTTTAGAAATAATACTAATGAAGGTCCTTGAATGTAGCGGGAAAACCTCTGCTTCTTGGCTTGTTTCTCTCTGCATTAATGAACATGGATTTTGAAGCAAGTATCTGTAGAAAAAGACTGACTCTAGAGTGGTTGACTAGAAGTCAAAACCTCATGCTGCGGTGGCATTGGGGTGGAGCACAGTTTTCTCCCAGGGAAACCTGAGCTCTGACCCTGACAAGAAGACCGTTGCAGATGGAGTGTGGCCTTCAAACCTGTGTGTCCTGCGCAGATCCCTTGGCCGCAGGACAACCTCAGCAGCTCCCTGTGACACAGGAGCCTGCAGGCAGGTCCCGCTCTGCTCCGACCACCTGCATGGCCTTGCCTGTATGTAACAGTGTAGGGAGAAGTTCCCATGCAAACACAGTTTCTGTGTGACAGTAGGGATGATGAACAGAGTTGTTGTCTTGTAGGAAAATCCTGGAGTAGCTTGAATGACCGAAACAGGAGAGTGTCTTCTGCGGATGGGGTCTGCACGGTTTGCTGCATTCGGGTCGAAGCCCATTTAACGCTACATCACTTGGGGTTCCCACCATCTAACAGGACATAAGACCGCTCTATGATAATCCCCCTATAGTGCTAGACCTAGTGAACAGCGTTTTCAAAGCTAGCTTACGGAGTCCGAGTGCCTTTCTGCCTGAGAGGTTCTCTCAGGTAACCCTGGCTTGACTGCTATCCATGGCTAGCTGTTCTCCTCCAGAGTCCTGCCTCAAAGCAAAAAGGCCTTGGAGACCTCGCTGGTGGTAACTCAGGCACAGAGGACATAGAGTATCTCAGGTATATCTACATCTAAGAAAAGATTTTACTGAAAATGTAGGAATATTTTACAAAGTTCGTTGGCACGGTTGACTCTATTACATATTAAATGAGTGAAGTACAAAACTGAAGGAGGTTTTGAGTGGAAAATGATTTATACAGAGTGAGAGAAAAGGTTAAGGGGGTAGGGAGACCCTCCCGTTACGTCCCCAGGTTCGGACTGGAGCCCCCCCACCTTGCTCTCTAAACTCCTTCTCGGTGCGGCTGGATGCAGAACCGGCCTTAGACCACAGCGGTGTAAGACTCAGGAACGTGCTTAGCGGCAATTCAGGGTGTGTTCACAGTTCAAAGAGAGAGAGAATCACAGGGAATTAGCAGCTGTCAGTCACTGGTAAACTTAGCATTTACTGAGTGATTAGAAAGAATTTTGCTGGTACAATCACAGTGACAGAATATTGTGTTTGAATCGATTCACACACGCACACACGCAATCCTAAAAATTCTGCTCGAGTTCAGTGAAATACTCACTTCAGATCAAATGATTTCTCAGCGGGCGAAGGTTGAGTCTCGAGGAGATCAGCCCAGGTGATGCCGGCAGAGTTCGAGACGCTCAGAGAAGCGTCCCGCTCCGAGGGAGTCACTGGGCGCAGCCCACTGCGGACCAGAGAGCTCAAAGGGCTTCCTTGGTGCTGCTGTTTGTAGGGTCTCAGGACGGTTGACTTTAGGCATCAGTGATTTTCCATCCTGGTCACGATCCACACGATGCAATCCCGATATCACAGAATCACAGAATGCTCGGGGTTGGAAGGGACCTCTGTGGGTCATGTAGTCCAACCCTCCTGCCGAAGCAGGATCACCTACAGCAGGCTGCAGAGGACCTTGTCCAGGCGGGTCTTGAATATCTCCCGAGAAGGAGGCTCCACAACCTCCCTGGGCAGCCTGTTCCAGTGCTCCGTCACCCTCAGAGGGAACTGAGGGTAAGCTGGAGCTGGCCTTGTTATCAACCAAGCAGACACCGGGAACAGCACAAGCATCATTAAGCAACTCAAGGCTGTCTTTGAAAGGGACTGGTATTCACATTATGCCAAAAGTTTACAACCAACAAAAATCCCAAACTGCTTTAATCACAAACTTAATAAAGCAACGTCAAAGAAGACTGCCATGAGCAATGCGAATTAGAAAGACTATTTTACTGTTTAGTATGGCAATGAAGAATCACGTTGGGGTGTAGCCCTCTTTCATATTTACAGACAAAAGACTTAAAAGAAAAAGCAAAAAAAGAAGTTTGGTTTGGGGGGGTGTTTTTGGGAAACAGCACACTTATATAAAAACTGTCTAAACTATATTGTCTATATTGTACTATTTAAGACTTTCAAATTTGTTACTTCTGACACTGGATGTCATTTCTTCTTCCGATATTTAGACAGTAACTACACAACTCCAGTGCCACCCAGAACGCGCCGTTCTGACATTCACTAGGCGGGTGCGGCTCCAGGCATCAGTGGTTCCGCTGCGGTCAGGGGGTGCCTGATGGGCCCAGCTGCTGCTCTGGTACAAAGACCAGGAAAGTGCCGAGCTGTCCCGACTCACTGCCCTCGTTCAAAGACCAGAAAAGTGGCCGGTCACAGCAGCTAGCTATTCTTGCAGCGTAAGCAAGAATGCAGTGTTGGCTGGTCCTGGGGTCACATGGGCAACACTGTCTGCTGTGAGCGGGACAGGGGCAAAACAAGATGCCCCGTGGGGGGCCAGGGGCACCAAGAAATGCCCTGAGCAGCACAGGGACAAAACTAAACTCCTCAGGCAGGGCAGGAGCAGAGCCAGCAGCTCCGGATTTGGGCAAGGGGCATAAAGAGGCACTGGAGCAGGGCAGGAGTAAATCCAGGCACCCTGTGTGGGGAAGGGGCAAAATGAGCCTCTGCAAGGCAGCGACTGAAAAACTGAGTCGTCCCAAGAGGGGCGTGATGAAAGAAGCCACCTGAGCAAAGCTGTGGCCAAACTGGATGCCTCAAGAAAAACATCAAAAGAAAAAAGTCTCCCCAAGTACAGCAGAGGCAGAACTAACTGCCCTGAGCTGAGCAGGAGTAAAACCCACTGCCCTGAGCAGGGCTGGGGAAAACTCGATGCCACGAGCAGGGCAGGGGCCGAGCGGGCCAGTCCAGGTGGGACAGGAATAACAACCAGCTGTCTCGTCCAGGCGGGAGCAATACTCACTGCCCTCCCAGCAGGTCAAGGCATTGATGCTCAGAAGCTGCCCACAAACATTTTTTGGAGCTCCAGGGCGAGAGGGCAGCTGGCGGGGGGGCCGGGCAGCCAGCCAAGGTCAGCCCAGGGCAGGGGCTGAAAGTGTTTCTTTGGCAGCACTGCTTCAGAGTCCGCCCATGTCTGTATCATTGGAAGTGAACCTGTAAGAGCCCAGGTGCATTGCTGCACGAGTCTCACAGACTCCTGTACCTGGCCAGAGGGGAAGAGAAGCCCTCAGCAGCCCAAGTGTGCCAGCCAAAGCTGGGAACAGGCACGCTTGTGGCCCCGGGTAGGGTTTTATTCACCTGGCTGGTGCAGCTTGGGGAAGAGATGGGACGAACAGCCCTTCGCCAGCAGCGCGTGGGGAAGTGTGGGGAGGTGGCTGGCTGTGGTGGCCGGGTGTCCCCGAGGGGACGCGTTGCCATGCAGCCCCATGTCACAAAGGGGCAGAGATGCGGCACCCGCCCGGTGCTTGTGAGCTCACCTGGTCAGGGCTTGGGGTCCTGGAAAGCGAGCCAGCAAACGTCAGTTGGGCTGAGCTGGCCTTCGGGATCACTCGGCTCCTTCCTTTGCGAGGCTGCTTTCTTCCAACCACTGATCGCTTCCTGCGCACTTCTCCTCAACTTCCATCCTCTTTCACAGGTAATTATGATTTGACTTTCGGGACAGATCTTAGTGCAGGTAGATATGGGGTAAAAGTATAGGCTGTTGTATACCTTCCGTGCTGTAGGCTGAGCCACTACACTTTTATAGACTGGCCAGATGTGAGCTATGGGTAGAGTTCCTGTTTGCTAATTCTTATTTCCCTGCCATATCCTAGAATAGGGAAGTAGGGGGTGAGGCTTTGAGCTCGGTCTAGAACACTGAGCTGCCCACCTTGACTGATGTGGTAGAAAGGGAGCCAAAAAAGGAGCACGACAAAGGCAGCTGTAAAAGTAGTGGCCAAAAGTCGGTCACTTCTGCATACAGGGTGGGACAGTGTGGGCTG
This sequence comes from Opisthocomus hoazin, assembly GCF_030867145.1. Lineage (NCBI taxonomy): Eukaryota > Metazoa > Chordata > Aves > Opisthocomiformes > Opisthocomidae > Opisthocomus > Opisthocomus hoazin. The sequence goes on from NW_027448968.1 coordinate 85,188, forward strand.
GAGAGGCAGAGGGCTCTGCTGCTGACGCTGCCCACAGGCAAGAAGCAGGTCCTCTTCAGAGTAGGTGACACTCAACGCAGCATCTCAAAAGGGCCCTGGTGATTGCTTTCGACTACAGTCCTCTGACAGGGACAGCAGGGCCACCCACCTGCAGCTCTGCAGCGGTTACAAGCACCACTGAACCAGTCTGCACGGCAGACGCTGTTTTGTGGGTTGCACTGGGGGGGGGGATGTTTATCAGCAGCCAGACTTACCCAGGTGCTTTGGATTAGACACAGGAAAATATTTTGGTCACTCCTCTGCTACTATGTACAAGACTTTGAATGACGACATTGCTCGTAGAGACATCTGCCATCAGCAGGGTTACCTTGTGCTAGGCACTTGCTTGTTTTCATCACGTTGCAATCAGGACAAGGGAAGACTTGATCTGATAATCAAATGCAAGACTCTAGAGGGAAAGGGAGGTAGCCAGAGGCACCGAACTCAGCGTGTGGGTTTGCTGGCCTTTTGGGAAAGTAAGCAGGGGAACAGACTATTTGCCAAAACTGTTTCTTGACCATTCAATTTCAATGCCAGTGTGTGGCTTCCCCTGAAGTTTCTGTGCTGGAGTTTAGAGCTGGGTGTCCTGGGTGCTCCTGTACAGAACCTGACTTTGAAAATATGCTTTCATGCAAGCAAATTGCCTCATCTCTTTTCAAATGTATTTTCCCTGCAGTCACCGACGAGGGAATGGCTCCATCACAAAGGATCCTCTTTCCCTCGGAGAAGATTTGCCTGAGCTGGCAGCGAAGGCAGGGGCCTGGAGCAGGACTCCATAACCTGTACAATACATGCTTCCTCAACTCCGTCCTGCAGTGCCTGACATACACAGCCCCGCTGGCCAACTACCTGCTCTCTCGGGAGCACAGCCAGGCGTGTGAGTACCTCTGCAAACAGCTCCTTGTAAATCCATTGGGTGCTTCCCAAGGATTCCCAGAAACTGGAATGTGGTTTGGGAGAAAAGCAGCCCTTCTTTGTCAGCCCCCTGAGCTGGTGTTCTTTGAACACTCAAGCCTAGAAGCTGCTTCTGGTCTCTAGGTGTGTTCATCTTCAGCAAGGCAGCTCTTTCTAGCCCTGGGTCTTGGTCCCTATTCGTGCAAGTTCAACTCTCTTTGCTTATTGCACATACAACTTCTGTCAGTTTCGCATCCCTCAAGCACTCAAATGTCCCAGGCTTGTTGGGACCTTGGCTCCTTGGGAGTAAGAATGTTCTTAGAACTTCAAGCTCTCCACGAGGTTTCCCAGCGCGATGGATATTTTGCTCCCCTGAGAAGCTTGCTTCCCTCTGTCCCCCTTCAGGTCGCCAGCAAGCCTGGTGCATCATGTGCAGAATGGAAGCGCACGTGAACATGGTCCTGCATTACTCAGCCAGGGCCATCCACCCTTGGGTTATCATCAGTGTCATCACATGTAAGTCATTTCAGGTGCCTTGACTTGCGTTCTTCCATTCTTGTAGGAGACAACTACTCATTTCTTCTTTCTTAGGAACAGGAGAACATTTCCAGCTTGGCAGACAGGAAGACGCCCACGAGTTCTTGCGCTACACTGTCGATGCCATGCAGAGAGCTTGTCTGTGTGAAAGCGGCAAGTAAGCACAAGCAAATTAGCTTTTCAATGTTCCCGAGCCCTTTGGACTCCTTGATGTAGTGCCATCCAGGAAAACCTACTCCCAGGTGTCTCAGACAAATCAAAACCCTTGGAGGAGATAACTCTCTGCCTTACCATTTATTTCCAGCTTGGACAGCTCTTCCCAATCAACTACCGTCATCCATCAAATATTTGGGGGCTTCCTGAGATCCAGAGGTACTTTTCCACAACTGGTGCTCCCCTTGGAACTGTCTGTGCCCTTCTGTCTGCCGGTGACAATCAGCTATTTGTGTGACGGGCGTAGCTGGTACGATGGAAACAGGCACAGACAGTCAGCTTCCCCGATCGCTGAACATTTCGCTTTGCCTTCCAGTCACGTGCTTGAGCTGCAAATCGGTTTCTGACTCCTACGAGGCCTTCCTGGATGTTCCTTTGGATATCAAAGTAAGAGGGTTTGGAATTGTGCTTCAGGAGGTCCCAAGGCCCTGTTAGCTTTCCAGAGTAAACACAGTTGGCTGAAAAAAATATACTGCGACCGCAGCAGAGCTTGGTGGTGGGTGGGAGGTGGAATGGAGGGTGCCCTTCTGGGGAGACATTGGCTGTGTCTGCTTGAGGTGCTGGCTTTAGGCTGGACAAGGACGAATTATCCCCTCTGCACCCTTGACGTGCTCTCATCCTTGTTCCCTCTGCCCTCCCTAAACACCCATCTGACTTCTACCCTGATGGGCTGTGTTGGTTCCGTTATTGATGACCCTGTGCAGTGCCACAGAGAGGTGGTTCTTGAGAGCCCCGGGAATCCCTGGGAAATGAGGGGAATGTTCAGCTTCATCCCCTCTTTTGGCCTCCTTCTGGACACCTCTTGTGGGTTCACGGTCGGTCTCCTCAGCCTCTTCTAGCCAGGTTTTTGTGTGAGCTGCTAGTAAGTGTTTGGGTGAGGGCGCTTCCCTCAGCTGACCACTCTCCTTTCTCACTCCTCCAGGCAGCCTCCTCTGTCCCCGCAGCTCTGGAGGACTTTGTGAAACCGGAGAAGCTGGAAGGCGAAAACTGCTTTAAATGCAGCAAGTAAGATGATTACTGACGACAGCTTAAGGCTAGATCCTGCCCAAAGGTGTTGTGTGTCACCGAGCTTGCACAATAATGAGTTGCAGCTGGTTTTTATGTGGCCTGATGGCACTGAATAGCCTTAAAACAGCGTAAGGTTGTGCGAGACGTGGCAGCTTGTCTGGCTTTCTGGGGGGAAAAAAGGGTGCCTGTCAGGGTGCATTTCAGCACGTGGCTCTGTGCTTGGTTTCAAGGTGTGACAAGAGAGTTGCCGCCTCCAAGGTGTTTACAATCCATCGGCCGCCCAAGGTTCTCACGCTGTGTCTGAAGAGGTTTGAAGCTTTCACCGGCGAGAAGATTACCAAGGTGTGTGCGCAGCTGGGGTGCAGCTTTCTCTGCCCGGAGCAGGAGATTTCCCAAAGCAGTACTCTCTTTCACAAGTTGGTCATGTTGAGTTTTTCCCTTTCCCTGCCGGGGAGAGGGGAGTTCCCGTGGGAAGACAAGCACGTGCTCTGCTCCAGCAGAGCTGCTTTGGCCGAGAGCAGTTTCCTGCCACCCAAAGCATTACATGTTGCTTTAGGGAAAAGCAAGTTGCCGTGATCCCCAAAGATGTATTTCTACACCTCCAGCCTTTAGTCTTGGAAGGCTCTTTCCTGCAGTGTGTCAGGACCATTTCTGAGCCCCCTCGGTCTCTCCGTAGGTTGTGAAATATCCAGAGTACTTGGATCTTCGCCCATACATGTCTCAGATCACTGGAGAACCTCTGCTCTACTCCTTATATGCTGTGCTGGTGCATGCTGGTGGCAGCTCTTATTCAGGGCACTATTTCTGCTGTGCAAAGGTAAAGAGCAATTTCCTTCCTAACAAGGGAAAAACGCGTGCTGGGAAAGATAAACTTTCACAGCAGTGTTACTGGTAGCCAAGGTTCCCGGCTGCTTACGGTCTGGATTGGATTTGTTTTGATGTACTCTTGGTTCCGCAGTTTTCTGCCGGTTTTTTGTTAAGAAGCCATGCAGTTCATCTCCAGATATCCTTTCTTTGCAGGCCAGCAATGGGCTGTGGTACATGATGAACGATACGTCTGTGGTTCTTTGTGACATCAAGGAAGTCCTCTGGCAGCAAGCTTATCTGCTGTTTTATGTCAGGTAATAACAAGCAATCAAATCTGTTTAGAATATGTTTCCTTTCCCACTTTTGCTGGTTTTCTCCTCATCCTCCGCGTGTTTCTCTTTCTCTCACAGAAGACAATTACTGCCGGCATCAGTCAGTTCTCTTGAATCTGACCTACCCCACATCAATCATTATCTTTCCTCCCTGGGCTGCAGCCTGCTGCCCTGCTGCACACTGCTCCCTGTCTGCTGTCTGCAGCTGGCCAGTGTAGAGAAGAGGACTTGCAGGGGGCCTGCAGGAGAGATGGGGAGGGACTCTTCATCAGGAAGCGTAGTGATAGGACGAGGGGTAATGGTTTCAAACTGAAGGAGGGCAGGTTTCAGTTAGATCTTAGGAAGAAATTATTTATGGTGAGGGTGGTGAGACACTGGCAGAGGTTGCCCAGAGGAGCTGTGGATGCTCCATCCCTGGAAGTGCTCCAGGCCAGGCAGGACAGGACTTTAAATATCCTGATCGAGTGGGAGCTTTCCCTGCCCGTGGCAGGGGAGTGGGATCTGGATGATTCCTTCCGACCCAAACCATTTGATGATTCTGTGATTCTGTGAAATGGAGGCTGTAAGGGGTGTGAAGACATGGTCTTACTCTAACGGGGTCAGCCCTGGTGGGCAGACCCCAATCGAATTTCCCATTGGTAGTCTTGGTTATCTCTGCTCTTTGTCGTGGAAACTGCTCCAAGAAAATGACTGAACCCCAGGGGAGGCTGCAAGAACAGCTCTAAATGGAGATCCCTCTTTTTTTCTCCAGGTGCTCTGATTTGAGAACTGGAGAAAGGACTTCTCCTTCACCAGCACCATCACATGCCCGGGCTTTCCTCAGTCAGTGGGCAGCCGGCAGCAAGCAGGTGGTTTCTGTGAGGACAGAGGGTCTGCCTCATCAAAATAAGGTAACTCTGGGGAGGTGGATCAGGGCACCAGATGGACGGTGGATTGTTCCCTGGAATCCTGGCCTTGCTCTCTTTTCCCTCACGCACTGCAGCTGCTTTGACAGCTGCAACACTGCTGCCTCCCAAAGCATCCCACCGAGGTCCATCCCTATTGTCGCTGTTGGCCTTAGTGCCTTTGCAGCCCTCCAGGAGAGCCTTTGGTAGGCCCTTGGCTGTCCCCTGACAGAGGTTCTAGGGGTTCCTTGCTGTACTGGTCCTTTCAGGAGGACCTTTTCACCTTTTCACTGCTCCCTTTGCAGGACGTGGCGGTGGGCATGAAGGACTCTCCGGAGGACAGCAGCTCCTCTACACCAGCCAGCCGCAGCCAGCTCACCCGGGCAGGCGCACGGGAGGTGTCTGCAGGCTGGTCCTGCCCCATCATTCCAGGCAGCCTCAGTATCACCTCCGGCGTGGGCTCGTGGTCGCATGGCTCCTCCTGCAGCTGTGCGAGGATGGTGTTTGGAAGGAAAGATGTGTTCTCGGTCTGCAGTCAGCCGTGCAACCGCGTGCTGCAGACCGGGACACAGGACAGCGGCAAAGAGGAGCATGGATGCACCCCTGCTGCCTGTGGCCAGAGCAGCGGTGCCAGGGAGAGGGCCCAGAGCAGACCCCCGCAGTGGGGTAAAGATCTCCGCAGCTGGGTCGGGGACACTACGGACTACGAACCCTCAAGAGGGAGGAGGAGAACTAGTCCTCAACATCATGACCACACTGCCAGGGACAAGGCAGCTCCGAGGCCCTCCAACAGCAGCTCCGAGTCAGGTCCCGCCCCCAGCGCTGCTTTGGAGCAAACCCTGCCAGGGCAGGGAGACCAGAGCAGGTCCCTGTGTCAGGGCCATGGTCTGCACAGCCGGTTCATGAAGCGCATGGACTGCCACCACTCCGCATGGAGAATAAGGAGGAGAAGAGGAAGCCGTCCACATCGTGACCGAGCCCCAAGGGACAATGCAGCTGCAGGGCCCTCCAACGCCAGGTGCAGGCAGGCTGCCACGGACAAGGCTGCTCAGGAGCAAACCCTGCTGACGCAGAGAGAGTGGAGCAGATCCCCGCGGCGGGGCTATAATCTCCACAGGCGATTCGTGGATATCATGGACCATGACCCCTCAGCAGGGAGGAGGAGGAGTATGGCTTCAGTGCCCCAGGAGAAGCAAGCTGGACTAACACTCAGGGCACTGCGGTGGGGACAGGGGCAGATTGTGACCCTGCATGGGGGAGGAGCACAGCATTTGACTTCTGCAGTGCCGCAGAGGAGGAGGAATCCAGGAAACACCAAAAGTGCCCCCAGCAGGGAACAAGCTGCACGAAGGACACCAGCAGCCCACCCTGTCCCTCCTCCCAGGGCTGCCTCTGGCCAAGAGGAGCTCAGAGAGACCTTGCTGAGACTCGGACAACTCTGACCGCCTGCCCATGGGTCCCTCAAGGAAGAGCTTTAATCCGTGTTCAGCCTTTGGGATCACCTTGCAAAAACAGCACTCCTTTGGAAACAAGGGGAAGGAAAGCCAAAGGTGGAATTAAAAGCACTTGCTGGCCTTGCCTGTGAGGTTGTGGGGTGTTTCTTCTCTGTAGGCTTTGGGGGAATTGGTGGAAATAGCCAGCGTGGGAGGGTTGTGTCCTGGGATGTTGAAAGCTGTGTGCTTGCATGTGCCCATCACACGTTCTCTTCTTTTTAGTACGGATTTCATGTCCCCTGAGCAGACAAGGGCTGGATGAGCCGGCAGCGAGGGGCGCTGATCCCGGGCTGGACGGCCAGGCCCGAGAGTGCTGCTCCGTGGCACCGAGCGCAGGGCAAGGCCGGTGGCTGCTGGTGCCACCCAGGGCCAGGCATGGGCCCGATCCAGTTAACACCTCCCTGCACTGGGGTCTGGATGGTGGGGCCGAGCGCACCCACAGCAAGGCGGCAGATGGCACCGGACAGGGAGGAGCGGCACAGGCCAGGGGATGGTGCCGCCATGCCAGGAGACCTGGGCAGGATGGAGAGACGGGCTGGCCGGGAACTCGTGCAGCTCAGCGAAGCAAAGGGCAACGGGTACTGTGCCGGTGACGAGCGGCGGCACAGGCTGCCCTGGGAGCTGGTGGAGCTCCGTCCCTGGAGATGTTCCATGGCCTCTGCACATCCTCACTCACACAAGCTAACGCAGCCTGCGGCCCCTGTCCTTGAGGAGAGATATCCTCCCGATATCTGAGCTGCTCCGTCACACAGGGGACATCCCCCCGTCCTCATCCTGCCTGCCACTGCCCACGACACAGCCTGTGTCCTTCCACGACAGCACCCATCAAGGTGGCCTTACGCATAGCCGCTGATGTTTCAAGGTGTACCTACTGCTGCATGGACTTATCACAGCCCCCGGTAATTTGAGGTGTACCTTCTCCAGCACTGACTTATTCTTGGCCCGCAGTCCCTGCAGAGGTAGACCTGCTGTGGTATGGACAGAGCCACAGCCACAGCCACTTCAGAGTGTCCTGCTCCCACAAGGGCTTATCCACAGCTCACAGTCCCTGTGACTCCAGTTCACAGCGGAGTTCCAGTCTCTTCAGTGCAGCAGCACAGGAATGGTAGCGATGCCCCGGCCATCTGCCAGCCCAGGCGCATGGCCAGTGCTGTTACCAAAATGTTCCCAGACACAGCAGAGCAAGATGATTACAAGTACAGTAAACAGCAAAAGCACAAAGCAGCCCCTAACGAGCACTAGACTCAAATATACAGTGAGGCAAGGAAGACCCATGGCAAGCACAGAAACCTGTCATAAAGAACAGTCATAAATTTAGTCCAGCAAACTCCAGTCCAGTCTGTCCTTATCTTCAAGCTTTGACCCCCAACTTGGGTGCCAAAAGGGACTGTGTGGTTTAACCCTGGCAGGAAGCTCAGCCCCACACAGCCACTCACTCACTCCCCACCAGTGGGATGGGTGAGAGAATCGGAAGGGAATAGTGAGAAACTCCCAACTTCTTGCCCAGATACAGTCTACTCACTGGCTGGGCAATCTGAGGCATAGAAAACGCCTTGACGCTGTGTAAGCACTGTTCAGCAATAACTAAAACAGTGGTGTGCTGTCAGCACTGTTTTCATCACAAATCCAAACCATAGCATGATACAAGCTCCTAGGAAGAGGATCCATTCTATCCCAGCCCAAACCAGCACATGATCCAGACTCTGTCTCCTTCACTGACTCTCCAGCTTCTCTTTGGACATACTGAATCTCCATGGACCTGCTTTCCATCTCATCCTCCGAGGATGACCAGGTTTCTCTGTTCACCAAGCATGGACTCTAAAAACACCAGCTAGGAAATAATATCTTGGACATGTGCTCTTTGAGGTCGAAGTACTTGTGAAAGTATGCCAGAGGAGTTTATTTGGTGCCCATACTTGTATTGCAGATGGTTGATATGAAATGAGTGGGGAATAAGACAGAGCTGCTACCAGCAATGCCATGGATCAGGAAATGAGGTGTACTGGGTCTGGCTGGGGTGGAGTTAATCTTCTTCATAGCAGCCGCGTGATGCCATGCTTTGGATTTGTGACCAAAACAATGTTAACAATGCAGGGATGTTTTAGCTATGGCTAAACAGTGTCTGCACAGTGTCAAGGCCTTTTCTGCCTCTCACACTGTTTGGTCAGGGTGTAGGCTGGGGATGCACAAAAAGTTGGAAGGGGACACAGCCGGGACAGCTGACCCCAGCTGACCACAGAGATATTCCATATCATGTGATGTTGTGCTCAGCAACAACCACTGGGGAAAGAAGGAGGAAGGGGGGATGTTCATGGTAAGTTGGGAAGACAAAGAATTGCTGTCCTAACCCTAAACTAAACTTTTTATCTTAAATCTTACGCTAACCCTTACCCAACCCTAGCTCTATCCCAGTGGTAATCATAAACCTCAACTGTAACCATAACCCTCATCTGAACCTTTATTAATCCTAAACAAACACCAACCTCAACCTGAAGCCTAACCCTAAATCGACTGGAACCATGACTCGGAATCTAACCCTAACCTAAATCTAACTCCAATTCTAAAGCAAACCTGAACTCAAACCCTAATCAACCTAACAGGTATCCGAAAGTATCTTGCCAGGCCACCAGCACCTGTGTAACAACACCTGTAATATCATATCAGGCAATGATTACCATGGTAACAACTTTAGGAAAAAAAAAATTCGGACATTTGGGATGGAGAGATGAGCATCCTGGTGTGGTCCTGTCAGTGCTGGGTCAAGGCCTGGCAGTGTGAGCAGCTGCCCTCTGCTTCCTCATGAACTGGAGGCTGTAGGCACTGCTGTTTGTCACCCAAACCAGACTCATGGGTCAGATGAGCCATTTGGTACCTCTCACATACTATAGCCATTGTTTCTCTGTCCACTCTAGTAAGACCTTAGCTATCCAGATATCCAGGCTGTGGGTGGGATGTTTAGAATCACAGAATCATAGCACGCTTTGGGTTGGAAGGGACATTTAGAGGTCATCTAGCCCAACCTCCCTGCAGTGAGCAGGGACATCTTCAACTAGATCAGGTTACTCAGTTTTCCAGCTTCCTGATTGCCTTTTTTGTTTGGTTTGGTTTTCCTTCCACAAGTTTGGCCCTTTTCCTTTGAGCAGCTAAACCTCACATCTCACTTTTTCTTCTTTTCAAAGACCTGTAGTTATGCTGGAAGTTGCTAGTCAGGCTAACACTCGTGATTCTGTCAGTCTTTCTAAAATTTTTCATGGTGCCGAGGAGGTCCAGGTCCATATCCAGGTCTGGGGAGGAGCAGTTGCAGCACCAGCATCTCCACCTTCTCTCCTGAGGCTGCTTCCTAAGTGTCTTCTAACTAGGCGACAGTGTGTCCTGGGTTTGGCCAGGACAGGGTTAATTTTCACCAGAATCCAGGAAGGGGTACAGCCGGGTGGGCTGACCCAACCCCAACCTGGCCAAACAGAGCCGGGTATTCCATACCATGTGCCATCATGCTGGGTTCCGGTGGGGGGGGTCGGCGCGGCAGGAACTCACTCGCGGCTCAGGAGGGCTCAGCAGCGGTGTGGTCTGGGAGAACGGCTCTCTCTCTCTCTCTGGGTCGTGCGGTTTGTTCTGTGTATTCCCCTTATCTGTATCGTTGTTGTTACTGTTCCCTTTGTTTGCTGTTCTGTTAAACTGCCCTTATCCCGACCCACCAGTTTCTGCCTGTTTCTTTCCAATCTCATCTGCACACCGGCAGGGGGAGGGGCGGCCGCGTGGCGCTTTTGTTGCTGGCTGCAGCCGAAACCAGAACCTTAAATTGGTGCCCAAGCATGGGACGGGGATAACGGCAGGGCTGAGCAGTGTGTGTTAAAACAGCTTTCTTAAATTTTGTTATGCACATTTATTGTGTTAGTTAAATAGTCGCCAGTAAAAAATGTTTCTGACTTTGATCAGATGGTTGTGGTATTTGAATCCTTACTTGCTGTATCTGTTTGTTGCCGTGCTGTTCATTACCTCGGGGAAAAGGACCAAGATGATGATTTTGCTGTACTGTATGATATCGACTTATGACATGATAACATCACTGTGCATGAAACTAGGCTTGTATTTGCTTGCGGCACTGCGATCATTTCCATACGTTGGATCCTATGTCTTAGAATTTGTTAATAATCAAACCCAGCCTGTGGGGAAAACTGAAGGGGATACCTTCCCCCACTCTTTCGCCCCCCCTCTCTCCCTCAGGCTGGTCCTAACAGCTTTTGAGAATTTCGAGTACCCGTGGGATGCTCAGCGCAGCACTCTCCTTTTGTTCTGCCTCCTGAATGGGTTTTGGGTCTTGTTTAAGGTTAAACAAGTAGTTAACAACATTGTGCAGAGACCTGCCCCAGGGCTGGATAGCTGTGAGTGGCTGGGACAGCATGGGCAGATGTCTAGGGCAGTGGGCACCCCCGATGTTTTTTAAACTCACCCCTGAACAAGTGCAGAATCCGGACAATCTAGTAAAATATCTTCAAAAAGTGTGCTGCCACCCTGGGAACTCCAGAGAGACACAAATCACAACAACGTGCTGGGGTCTGGCCCATGCCTACCGAGCCATGTTCAACACTGTTCAGTGCCTTAAAGGGGAAAGGGGGGGAAACGAAGAGGCAGGCGCTGCGACTGGCGCTGCCCCCCCAGCCGGCCCTGCAGCCCCTCCAGCCCAGCAGGCAGTCACAGCGCCCCTGACTGGCTCTGTCGCTGCCACAGCTGCAGGGTCTGCCTCGGTTTCCCCGGCAGGCACAGCAGTTGCTGCAGCCCCAGCTCCAGCCGCAGGCATTGCAGCTGAGCCAAATAACCAACCTGTGACGGTAGCGGTCGCCCCTCTAAAACTAAAGAAAGATGCAAAGAGAGCAGATCGCTCCAGGAGGGATGACGATGAGCCAGGGTCACCGCGGGAGACAGAGACAGAGATCATCACCCGGTCCCTGTCCCTAGGCAAGCTGTGAGACATGCGGAAAGATTTCAGCCTCCACCCTGGCAAGCACATTGTCACCTGGCTGCTGCGGTGCTGGGATAACGGGGCCAGCAGCTTGGAGTTAGAGGGCAAGGAAGCCAAGCAGCTGGGATCCCTGGCCAGGGATGGGGGCATTGACAAGGCCATTGGGAAGAAGGAACAAGTCCTCAGCCTCTGGAGGAGACTTCTGCCAGGCATGAGGGAGAGGTACCCCTTCAGTGACGATTTTGTATGCTACCCTGGCAAGTGCACCAATATGGAGAGGGGTATTCAGTACTTGAGGGAATTAGCTGTGCAGGAGCTGGTTTATAATGAACCAGACGATGACCAGTTACCCACAGACCCAGATGAAGTCCAGTGCACAGTATCTATGTGGAGGAAGTTTGTGCGGAGCGCACCCTCCTCATATGCCAACTCACTGGCAGTTGTAAACTGGAAAGGTAAAGAGGCACCAACAGTGGATGAGGTGGCTGTCAGACTCCGGCAATATGAGGAAAGTCTCTCTTCCTCCCTTGTCTCAGCTGTGAATAAATTGTCCCAGAAGGTCCAGTGACTCGAACAGAGTATGTCCTACTCCCCACCTGTACGGGCCACTGTCTCAGCTATTAGGGGCAAGCGTTTCTCTGCTCAGGAGAGGGAATACAGAGGCTATACACCACGGGGCACCCTGTGGTTCTACCTGCATGACCACGGAGAGGACATGAGGAAGTGGGATGGAAAACCCACCTCAAGTCTAGAGGCACGAGTGCGTGAGTTGCGAGGTAAAACAGTCACGAAAGGGGATTCTGTTAGGAAAAATGCCGCTCCACTTTCCAGCAGCCAGCTCTCCAGACCAGGCAGACAGTTTGATCTTGATTCCGATCCTCTGGAAGGGATCTCCAAGTCATTTTTACAGCAGGTGAGCAGCAATTTCTCTGACCAGGATTAGAGAGGCCCTGCCTCCAGCCAGGTGGAGGAAAGGGACAACCGCGTTTATTGGTCGGTGTGGATTCGGTGGCCTGGCACGTCAGATCCACAAGAGTATAAAGCTCTAGTGGACACTGGTGCACAGTGTACTTTAATGCCATCAGAGTTCAAAGGGTCAGAGTCCATTTGCATTTCGGGAGTGACAGGGGTGTCCCAAGAGCTGAGTGTACTGGAGGCTGAAGTGAGCCTCACTGGGCAGGACTGGCAGAAGCACCCCATTGTAACTGGCCCTGAGGCTCCGTGCATCCTTGGGATAGACTATCTTCGGACAGGCTATTTCAAGGACCCGAAGGGGTATCGGTGGGCTTTTGGCATAGCTGCTGTGGAGACGGAAGAAATTAAACAGCTGTCCATCTTGCCTGGTCTCTCGGAGGATCCTTCCATTGTGGGGCTGCTGAGGGCTGAAGAACAACAGGTACCCATCGCGACCACAACGGTGCACCGGCGACAGTATCGTACCAACCGAGACTCCCTTCTCCCCATTCATCAGCTGATCCGCCAGCTGGAGAGTCAAGGACTGATCACCAAAACTCGCTCACCCTTTAATAGTCCCATATGGCCAGTGAGAAAATCTGCTGGAGAGTGGAGACTGACAATAGACTACCGTGGCCTCAATGAAGTCACACCACCGCTGAGTGCTGCCGTGCCAGACATGCTAGAACTTCAATATCAGCTGGAGTCAAAGGCAGCCAAGTGGTATGCGATAATTGACATCGCTAATGCATTCTTCTCCATCCCTTTGGCAGCAGACTGCAGGCCACAGTTTGCTTTCACCTGGAGGGGCGTCCAGTACACCTGGAATCGACTGCCCCAGGGGTGGAAACACAGTCCCACCATTTGCCATGGACTAATCCAGACTGCACTGGAAAAGGGTGAAGCTCCAGAACATCTGCAGTACATCGACGACATCATTGTACGGGGTAACACCGCAGAGGAAGTTTTTGAGAAAGGGGAGAAAATAGTTCAGATCCTTCTGAAAGCCGGTTTCACCATTAAATGAAGTAAAGTCAAGGGACCTGCGCAAGAGATCCAGTTTTGGGGAATAAAATGGCAGGATGGGCGCCGTCAAATCCCAATGGATGTCACCAACAAAATAGCAGCTATGTCTCCACTAACCAGCAAAAAGAAAGCACAGGCCTTCCTGGGTGTTGTGGGTTTTTGCAGGATGCACATCCCAAATTACAGCCAAATTGTGAGTCCTCTGTACCACGTAACCCGGAAGAAGAATGATTTTGAATGGGGCCCTGAGCAACGACAGGCATTTGAACAGATTAAACGGGAGATAGTTCATGCCGTAGCCCTTGGTCCAGTCCGGTCAGGGCAAGATGCTAAAAATGTGTTCTACACCGCAGCCGGGGAGAATGGCCCAACCTGGAGTCTCTGGCAGAAAGCACCAGGGGAGACTCGAGGTCGACCCCTGGGGTTTTGGAGCCGGGGATACAAAGGATCCGAGGCCCGCTAGACTCCCACTGAAAAAGAGATTCTGGCAGCATATGAAGGCATTCGGGCTGCTTCAGAAGTGGTCGGCACTGAAGCACAGCTCCTCCTAGCACCACGATTGCCGGTCCTGGGCTGGATGTTCAAAGAGAGGGTCCCCTCTATGCATCATGCCACCGATGCTACGTGGAGTAAGTGGGTCGCTCTGATCACCCAGCACGCCCGAATGGGAAACCCCAGTCGCCCAGGAATTCTGGAGGTAATCATGGACTGGCCAGAAGGCAAAGATTTTGGAGCATCGCCAGAGGAGGAGGTGACACGTGCTGAAGAGGCCCCACTGTATAACCAGCTGCCAGAAGATAAGAAACAGTATGCCCTGTTCACGGATGGGTCCTGTCACATTGTGGGGAAGCAGCGGAGGTGGAAGGCTGCTGTATGGAGCCCTACACTACAAGTCGTGGAAACGGCCAAGGGAGAAGGTGAGTCAAGCCAGTTTGCAGAGGTGAAAGCCATCCAGCTGGCTTTAGACATCGCCAGTCGAGAGAATTGGCCAGTGCTCTATCTTTACACCGACTCTTGAATGGTGGCCAATGCCTTGTGGGGGTGGCTGCAGCAATGGAAGAAGAACAACTGGCAGCGCAGAGGCAAACCTATCTGGGCTGCCCCATTGTGGCAAGATATTGCTGCCCGTCTGGAGCAGTTGGCTGTAAAAGTCCGTCACGTGGACGCCCATGTCCCTAGGAGTCGTGCCACTGAAGAACATCAAAACAACCACCAGGTAGATCAGGCTGCTAAGATTGAAGTGGCTCAGGTGGATCTGGACTGGCAACATAAGGGTGAACTCTTTATAGCTCGGTGGGCCCATGACACCTCGGGCCACCAAGGAAGAGATGCAACATACCGATGGGCTCGTGACCGAGGGGTGGACTTGACCATGGACACCATCGCACAGGTTATCCATGAATGTGACACATGCGCTGCAATCAAGCAAGCCAAGCGGGTAAAGCCTCAGTGGTATGAAGGACGATGGCTAAAATATAAATACGGGGAGGCTTGGCAGACTGACTACATCACACTGCCACAAACCCACCAAGGCAAGCGCTATGTGCTCACAATGGTGGAGGCCACCACCGGATGGCTGGGAACCTACCCTGTGCCCCATGCCACCACCCGCAATACCATCCTGGGCCTGGAAAAACAAGTCCTGTAGCGACATGGCACTCCCGAAAGAACTGAGTCGGACAACGGGACTCACTTTCGTAACAGCCTCATAGACACCTGGGCCAAAGAACACGGTGTCGAGTGGGTGTATCACATCCCCTACCATGCACCAGCCTCTGGAAAGATCGAGCAGTACAATGGGCTGCTAAAAACCACTTTGAGGGCAATGCGGGGTGGAACTTTCGAAAACTGGGATACTCATTTAGCAAAGGCCACCTGGTTGGTTAACACCAGAGGATCCACCAACCGGGCTGGTCCTGCCCAGTCAAAACCTCAGCGCCCCGTAGAAGGGGATAAAGTCCCTGTAGTGCACATGCGGAACATGTTAGGGAAGACAGTTTGGGTTAGTCCTGCCTCGGGCAAAGGCAAGCCCGTCCGCGGGATTGCTTTTGCTCAAGGACCTGGGTGTACCTGGTGGGTAATGTGGAAGGATGGGGAAGTCCGATGTGTACCTCATGGGGATTTGATTTTGGGCGAGAATAGTCCATAAATAAATTGTATAAAGTTAATTGTGAAAATAACCCTGTCACTGTCTGTTATCATTGTTATAATTGTTATGTGTTGTACCAGTAGTAGCATAGTAAGAATCGTCCAGATTAAAGAAGGATGGACTTTTCGATGAAAACCCAGCAGAGCACAGCGATCATGGGACTGGACCTGGTTTTCAACAACTGGCATCCAGCAACTTCATCAAGATCAACATCTCCTGCAGACTGTGAGCTCCGGATGCAGCAAGTGACCGCCCATCACCACACGTCACCTCTCCTGCCACGGAAGACCATTACGACAGATGGAGCCCGAAGTCATGGACTAAATGAACTCAACGGACACTTTAGAGTGATGATCCATAGACTAAGGGAATGATATCTGGAGACAGGAGAAGTGGTGGTGATCAACTGGACAATGGGGGACCTGGGCATGACGTAGATGGTATGGAATAAGGGGTGGATAATGTCCTGGGTTTGGCTTGTTCCCTCTGTTTGCTGCTCTGTTAAACTGCCCTTATCCCAACCCACCGGTTTCTGCCTGTTTCTTTCCATTCTCCTCCGCACCGCGGCGGGGAGAGGGGCGGCCGCGTGGCGCTTTTGTTGCCGGCGGCAGCCAAAACAAAAACACCATGGAGCCTCCTTGGTGGCATCTGAGGGGACGTGAGGACCTGTGGTTTCTGTAGACCCCCAAGCACCCATGTGGGGATCAGAGGTGGCCACGAAGCCCCTTGGTGGCACCTGGAGGGACGTGGGGACACGTAGGGGGTGGAGAGACCCCCAAGTACCCACAGAGGGGTCAGAAGTGGCCATGGAGCCTCCTTGGTGGCACCTGGGGACACAGCAGGACGCGTGGTGGGTGGAGACCCCCAAGAACCCATCTGGGGTTCAGAAGTGCCCATGGAGCCTCCTTGGTGGCACCTGAGGGGACGTGGGGACACGTGGGGGGTGGAGAGACCCCAAAGCACCCACGTAGGGGTCAGAGGTGTCCATGGAGCCTCCTTGGTGGCCAGAAGGGCCTCGGGGATGTCACAACCCCCCGGGTGGCCCCAGTAGGACCCCGGTGACCTTGAAGGGGGTTGGGGGGCCTGGACACCTCTGGGTCCCCCCACTGACCCCCCATCGGTGGCCAGCTGGTGGGGGGGGACCCAGGGATCTGGGGGGGCCCTGTGACCCCTGAGGGCACCCAGGTGTCCCCCATGACCCCCAAGGGACCCAAGTGTCCCCCCATGACCCCATGGGGACCCAGGTGTCCTCCCATGACCCAAAGGGACCCAGGTGTCTCACATGACCTCCAAGAGCACCCAAGTGTCTACCCATGACCCCTAAGGGACCCAGGTGTCCCCCATGACGTCCAAGAGGACCCAGATGTCCTCCCTTGACCCCAAGGCACCCAGGTGTACCCCCCAAAACCCCAAAGTGACCCAGGTGTCCCCCCATGACTTCCAAGAGGACCCTGGTGTCCAGGTGTCCTCCCATGACCCCCAAGGGACCCAGATGTCCTCCAAGACCTCCAAGAGGATCCAAGTGTCTCCCCACGACCCCCAAGGGACCCAGGTGTCCCTCATGACCTCCAAGGGACCCAGGTGTCCAGGTGGGTCCCCAAGACCCCAAAGGGACCCAGTTGTCCCCCCATGACTCCAGGGGACCCAGGTGTCCCCCCATGACCCTCAAGAGGACCCAGGTATCTGGGTGTCCTCCCATGACCCCACGGGGACCCAGATGTCCTCCAAGATCTCCAAGAGGACCCAGGTGTCCCCCCATGACCCCAAGGGGACCCAGGTGTCCCCCCTTGACCCCTAAGGGACCCAGGTGTCCTTCATGACCTCCAAGGGACCCAGATGTCCTCCAAGACCGCCAAGAGGACTCAAGTGTCCCCCATGACCCCAAAGGGACCCAGGTGTCCCCCATGACCTCCAAAAGGACCCAGGCATTTGGGTGTCCCCCCACGACCCCAAGGGGACCCAGAAGTCCCCCCATGACCCCCAAGAGGACTCAAGTGTCCCCCAATGACCCCCAAGGGACCCAGATGTCCCCCCATGACCCCCAAGATGCCCCAGGTGTCCCCCCTTGCCCCCAAGACACCCAGGTGTCCAGGTGGGTCCCCAAGACCACAAAGGGACCCAGGTGTCCCCCCATGACTTCCAAGAGGACCCAGATGTCCCCCATGACCTCCAAGAGGACCCAGGTGTCCTCCCTTGACCCCCAAGGGACCCAGATGTCTAGCTGGGTCCCCAAGACCCCAAAGGGATGCAGGTGTACCCCCAAGACCCCAAAGGGATCCAGGTGTCCAGGTGTCCTCCCATGACCCCAAGGGGTCCCAGATGTCCTCCAAGATCTCCAAGAGGACCCAGGTGTCCCCCCATGACCCCAAAGGGATCCAGGTGTCCAGGTGGGTCCCCATGATACCGAGGGGACCCAGGTGTCCCCCCTTGACCCCTGAGGGACCCAGGTGTCCCCCCATGACCCCCAAGGGACCCAGGCATCCGGGTGTCCCCCCACGACCCCCAAGGGACCCAGGTGTCCCTCATGACCTCCAAGGGACCCAGGTGTCCAGGTGGGTCCCCAAGACCCCAAAGGGACCCAGTTGTCCCCCCATGACTCCAGGGGACCCAGGTGTCCCCCCATGACCCTCAAGAGGACCCAGGTATCTGGGTGTCCTCCCATGACCCCACGGGGACCCAGATGTCCTCCAAGATCTCCAAGAGGACCCAGGTGTCCCCCCATGACCCCAAGGGGACCCAGGTGTCCCCCCTTGACCCCTAAGGGACCCAGGTGTCCTTCATGACCTCCAAGGGACCCAGATGTCCTCCAAGACCGCCAAGAGGACTCAAGTGTCCCCCATGACCCCAAAGGGACCCAGGTGTCCCCCATGACCTCCAAAAGGACCCAGGCATTTGGGTGTCCCCCCACGACCCCAAGGGGACCCAGAAGTCCCCCCATGACCCCCAAGAGGACTCAAGTGTCCCCCAATGACCCCCAAGGGACCCAGATGTCCCCCCATGACCCCCAAGATGCCCCAGGTGTCCCCCCTTGCCCCCAAGACACCCAGGTGTCCAGGTGGGTCCCCAAGACCACAAAGGGACCCATGTGTCCCCCCATGACCTCCAAGAGGACCCAGGTGTCCTCCCTTGACCCCCAAGGGACCCAGATGTCCAGCTGGGTCCCCAAGACCCCAAAGGGATGCAGGTGTACCCCCAAGACCCCAAAGGGATCCAGGTGTCCAGGTGTCCTCCCATGACCCCAAGAGGACCCAGATGTCCTCCAAGATCTCCAAGAAGACCCAGGTGTCCCCCCATGACCCCAAAGGGACCCAGGTGTCCAGGTGGGTCCCCATGATACCGAGGGGACCCAGGTGTCCCCCCTTGACCCCTGAGGGACCCAGGTGTCCACCCATGACCCCCAAGGGACCCAGGCATCCGGGTGTCCCCCCATGACCTCCAAGGGACCCAGATGCCCTCCAAGACCTCCAAGAGGACCCAAGTGTCCATCCATGACTCCAGGGGACCCAGGTGTCCCCCCTTGAACCCCAAAAGGACCCAGGTGTCCACGTGTCCCCCCATAACCCCAAAGAGACCCCAGTGTCCTCCAAGAGTACCCAAGTGTCCACCCGTGACCCCCAAGGGACCCAGATGTCCCCCTATGACTCCAGCGGTCCCAGGTGTCCCCCCTTGACCCTCAAGAGGACCCAGGTGTCCAGGTGTCCCCCCATGACTCCAGGGGATCCTGATGTCCACCCATGACCCCAAGATGACCCAGGTGTCTCACACGATCTCCAAGAGCACCCAGGTGTCCCCCCTTGCCCCAAGGCACCCAGGTGTCCAGGAGGGACACCGTGGCCATGAGGAGATGATGATCCATGGGGACATGGGGACACCATGGCCATGGGGACACCCCAGATATGGAGATGGGGGACACCATGGTCATGGGGACACCTTGGACATAGGGGTGAGGGACACCATGGCCATGAGAACACGATGATCCATGGGGAGAAGAGACACCATGGCCATGGCGACACCCCAGATACGGAGATGAGGGACAACATGGCCATGGGGACACCCTGGTGTGGGCCAAGGGACACCATGAGCATGGGGACACCATGGACATAGGGATGAGGGACACCATGGCCACGAGGACATGATGATCCATGGAAACATGGGGACACCATGGCCATGGGGACAACCCAGATATGAGGATGAGGGACAGCATGGGCATGGGGACATGATGATCCCTGGGGCGAGGGTCACCATGACCATGAGGACACCGTGGCCCCGGGAATGAGGGACGCCAAGACCCATGGGGACACCATGGCCATGGGGAGATGATGATCCATGGGGCAGGGGACAACATGGCCATAGGGACAAGGGACACCATGGCCATGCGGAGATGATGATCCATGGGGACATGGGGACACCATGACCGTGGAGCCACCCCGGTGTGGGGATGAGGGACCCCAGGGCCACCCCAGCCGTGGGGACGGGGACACCTCATCCCCCCCCCCCCCCACCCCGGGGCCGGTTCACCCCGCGGCCGCTGCGCACGAGCAGAGCTACCCACCCCCCCCCTCCCCGTGCGCATGCACCGCCCCCTCCGAGCCGCTGGGGGGGGGAGGAGGGGCTCTGTGCATGGCTTCTCCCAGCCG
Organism: Opisthocomus hoazin; assembly: GCF_030867145.1. NCBI lineage: Eukaryota > Metazoa > Chordata > Aves > Opisthocomiformes > Opisthocomidae > Opisthocomus > Opisthocomus hoazin. The sequence continues at coordinate 105,121 of NW_027448968.1, forward strand.
GATTTGCATTGCCCCGCCCATCCCCCCCCCCCCGCGGTTCCCCCGGGGCCGTGCTCTCGCCCCAAGGCCGCGGGGTGACGTCACCGTGTGACGTCAGCAGTGACCTCCCCCGCCCCCTGACCCGGCGCCCCCCCCTCCTCCCCCCGCGGGGGGTCACGTGGTCAGGCCTGGACTGGGGGGGAAGGGGCGGTGTTACCCAGAAGGCTTCGCGCCGCCCCTCCCCCCCCAGGTGGGGCAACGGGGTGGGGGAGGGGCAGCGCGGGGTCACGTCGTCCGTCCCCCCCCCCCCAGGGTTACACCCCCTCCCCCACCCCCGACCTCCCCCACTAAATGAGTGGGGGAGGGGCGTGGCCGTGACGTCACGGGCAGCCCCTCCCCCCAACCTGCGTGTGGGCGCGCGCGCGCGGCGTGGTGGGGGCAGAGGCTGCGGAGCGGCGCGTGGTACGCGGGGGGGGGGGAGGGGAGGGGGTGTCACCCGTGACACGTGACGTAGCGCGGGGGGGGACCCCGGAGTTGGGGGGGGATCCCAGGTGGGGTGCACGTGGCCGTGCTGTGACGTAAGGCGAGGGGAGCCCCTCCACCCCGAGTGACGTAACGGGGGGGGGACCCCAGGAGTGACGGGGGGGGGGGGCCCGTGCGGGGAGGGGGGGGGGGGGGGCCCTGAGGGTTGGGGTGTCCCGGGGGGGGAGGGGAACGCCCCGGGTTTGGGGGTCCCGGGGGGGTTTGGGGGTCCCTTGGGGGGGACACCCGGGTTTAGGGGGTCCCGGGGGGCTCCCAGTGGTTTTGGGGGTCCCTGGGGCGGGGGGGACCCGGATTTGGGGGATCCCTGAAGGTTTGGGGGTCCCCAAGGTTTGGGGGTCCCCGGGGTTTGGGGGTCCCAGGGGGTCCCTGAGGGTTTGGGGGGTCCTGTGGGGGTTTGGGGGTCCCGGGGGGGTCCCAGGTGTTTTGGGGGTCGGGGGGGCTGGGGGGGGTTTATGGGTAATGGGGGGGCTGGGGGGGATCCTGTGGGTGCTGGGGGGGATCTGGGTGGCTGAGGGAGTCCCATGGGTGCTGGGGGGGGCGGGGGGGGGCGGGGGGGGCTGGGGGCTGGTGGTCCCGGGGGGGTTTCTATGGGTAATGGGTGTCCCGGGGGGGTCATGTGGGTGCTGGGGGGGGGGGGACTGGGGGGGTCTGATGGGTTCTGGGAGGGGCCGGGGGGGTGGGTTCTGGTGGTCCCGGGGGGGTTTTTCTATGGGTAATGGGGGCGTCCCATGGGGGCTGGGGGGGGTCTGGGGGGGTGTTGGGGGGCTGGGGGTCCTGGGGGGGTCTTGTGGGTGCTGGGGGGTTGGGGGTCCCGGGGGGGGCGTCACCTGGTGCTGGGGGGGGCTGGGGAGGGGTCCCATAGGTGAGAGGAGTGCAACTGGGGGTCCTGGGGGGTCCCCTGGCTGCTGGGGGGAGGTCTCACGGGTGGGGGTCCCACGGGTGGGGGTCCCGCAGGCTGGGGGTCTCTGTGGGTGCTGGGTGGGGGTCCCACAGGCTGGGGGTCTGCACGCGTGTGGGGGTCCTGTGGGTGCTGTGGGGGGTCCCGTGGGTGCTGGGTGGGGGTCCCACGGGTGGTGTCCCATGGGTGGGGGGGTTTGACGGGTGCTGGGGGGGGGTCCCATGGGTGGGGATCTGATGGGTGGGGATCCCACGGGCGGGGGTCCTGCAGGCTGGGGGTCTGCACGTGTGTTGGGGGGGTCTCACGGGTGGGGGTCCCATGGGTGGGGGTCCATTGGGTGCTGGGTGGGGATCCATGACCATGTCCCCCGTGATGCCACCACCCCCGTGGCCATGTCCCCCATTGACCTCACCCCCCATGGCCATGTCCCCCGTGATGCCACCACCCCCATGGCCGTGTCCTCCATTGACCTCACCCCTCGTGGCCATGTTCCCCATGATTCCACCACCCGCATGACCATGTCCTCCCTTTTCCACCACCCGCATGACCATGTCCCTCTGTCCCCCATTGACCCACCCTCCCATGACCATGTCTCCCATGATGCCACCACCCCCATGACCATGTTCCCATGTCCACCATCATGACACCCCTCCATGACCTTGACCCCATTGATGCTTCCATGACCGTGACCCCATTGATCCCACCCCCTCATGGCCATGTCCCCGTGTCCACCATTGACGCCACCCTCCCATGACCATGTCCTCATGTCCCCCGTTGACCCCACCCCCTCATGGCTGTGTCCCCGTGTCCCCTGTTGGCCTCACCCCCCCCATGGCCATGTCCCCGTGTCCCCCATTGATGGCCCCCCATGGCCACGTCCCCATGTCCCTTGATGATGGCCCCCCATCACCATGTCCCTGTGTCCTCCATTGACCCTACCCACCATGGCCATGTCCCCATGTCCCTCATTGACCCCACCAACCATGGCCATGTCCCAGTGTCCCCCATTGACCCCACCCACCATGGCCGTGTCCCCATGTCCCCATTGACCCCACCCCCGATGACCGTGTCCCACATTGACCCCGCCCCCCCGACCGTGTCTCCGTGTCCCCAGCGAGCACAGCCGCCATTGGTTCTTCAAGGGGAGGCTGATTGTGGATGGGCAGGAGTTGCCGCAGTCGCTCTTTGAGAGCATCATGGGAACCCAGAAGTCCAGCAACCCCAACAACGTCATCAAGTTCTCCGACAACAGCAGGTGGGGCCCATGGGTGCCCCACGGCACCAAGGCCAGGGGTCCCCGGGGTGGCTGGTACCCATGGGTGACTAGGGAATGAAGTTTGGGGGTCCCATCACCCACGAGTGACCATAAAGTGATGGTTCAGCAGTTCCATCACCCATGGATGATGATGACATGGAGGTTGGGCAGTCCCATCACCCATGGGTGACTATGACATGGAAGCTGGGTGGTCCCATCAGCCATGGATGATGATAGCATGGAAGTTGGGTGGTTCCATCACCCATGGGTGACCATGGCATGGAGGCTGAAGCCCGCCCCCCCCCCCCCCCCCCCCCCCCCCCCCGGGTGCCCCGGCGGGCGTCGGCGGGCGGGGGGGGGTGACATGCCATGTGCCCCCTGCCCCCGCAGCACCATCCGGGGCGTGCCGGTGACAGCGCTGTGGCCGTGGGACCCGGCCAAGCCCAGCCCCTTGGAGATGAGGACCACCATCCGCCACGTCATCTTCACTGCCAAGACCCACAACTTCCCCACCGGTCAGTGCAGGGGGTGAGGGGGTGTGGCTTGAGGAGTGGGCGGGTCCGAGCCTGGCCCCACCCCTGCAGCGGTGGCCCCCTTCAGCGGGGCGACGACGGGGACTGGGGGCCGGATCCGGGACGTCCAGTGCACCGGGCGCGGCGCCCACGTCATCGCCAGCACCGCCGGGTACAGCTTCGGCAACCTGCTCCTCCCCGGTGAGACCCCCGGGACCCCCCACCCGCCCCGGGGACCCCCAGATCCCCCAGGGGTCCCCCAAATCCCCCGGGACCCCCTGAAACCACTTGGGACCCCCCAGCACCCCTGGGACCCCCCAAACCCCTCTCAGGAGCCCCAATACCCCTGGGACCCCCTAAGACCACCTGGGACACCCCAACACCCATGGGACCCCCCAAGTCACCTGAGGCCCCCCCAACACCCTGGGACCCCCCCAAACCCTGCCCAGGACCCTCAATACCCCCGGGACCCCCTGAAACCACCTGAGACCCCCCAGCACCCCTGAGACCCTCAAACCCTGCCCGGGACCCCCAGTGCCCCTGGGACCCCCCAATACCCCTGGGACCTCCTGAGACCACCTGGGACCCCTCAACAACCATGGGACCCCCCCAATCTGCTAAGACCCCCCAATACCCCCTGAAACCACCTGGGACCCCCCAAACCCGTCCCAGGACCTCCCCAAACCCTGCCCAGGACTCCCAATATCCCTGGGACCTCCCAAACCCTTCCCAGGACCCCCCAATAACCCTGGGACCCCCTGAAACCTTCTGGGACCCTCCAACACCACTGGGACCCCCAAAACCCTGCTCGGGACCCCCAACCCCCCTGAGACCCCCCAAACCCTGCCCGGGACCCCCTGAGACCACCTGGGACCCCCCAACACCCCCGGGACCCCCCAAACGCAGCCCGGGACCCCCAACACCCCTGGGACCCCCCAAACCCCTCTCAGGACCCTCCCAATACCCCTGGAACCCCTTGAAACCCTCTGGGACCACCCAACCCCCCTGGGACCCCCCCAAATCCCTCCCAGGACCCCCAATACCCCTGGGACCCTCCAAATACCCTGGGACCCCCTGAAACCACCTGGGATTCCCCAGTATCCCCATGACCCCCCTAAACCCCCTGGGACCCCCCAAACCCTACCCAGGACCCCGCAACACCCCTGGGACCCCCTAAACCCTGCCTAGCACCCGTGGGACCCCCTGAGACCACCTGGGATCCCCCCAGCCCCCCCTGGACCCCCGGGACCCCTCCCAGGACCCCCAGTACCCCTGGGACCCCCCAATACCCGGGACCCCCCAGTACACTTGGGACCCCCCAAACCCTGCCCGGGACCCCGCAACACCCCTGGGACCCCCTAAACCCTGCCTAGCACCCGTGGGACCCCCTGAGACCACCTGGGATCCCCCCAGCCCCCCCTGGACCCCCGGGACCCCTCCCAGGACCCCCAGTACCCCTGGGACCCCCCAATACCCGGGACCCCCCAGTACACTTGGGACCCCCCAAACCCTGCCCGGGACCCCAGTACCCCCGGAACCTCCCAAATACCCTGGGACCCCCTGAAACCACCTGGGACTCCCCAGTATCCCCGCTACCCCCCTAAACCCCCTGGGACCCCCCAACACCCCCTGGGACACCCCAAACCCTACCCAGGACCTCCCAACTCCCCCGGGTCCCCCCAACCCCCCCGTGCCTCCTGCCCCCCCCAGGCTACGAGCTGCCATGGGAGGACGGGGTGCAGCCGTACCCCGGCTCCTTCGCCCGCTCCCTGGAGGTTGCCCTCCGGGCCAGCGACGGCACCAGTGACTACGGCAACAAATTCGGGGAGGGCCTGCTGGCCGGTGAGCGGGGGGACCCCTGGGGATGGGTGGGGACCCCCGGGGAACCCCCACGGCCTTGGGGACACCTTGGGGACACTCAAAGTCTTCCATGGCCTTGGGGACGCTTGGGGACACCGTAGGGCCTTGGGCACCACAAGAACCTTTGGGGACCTTCTGATGACTCTCAAAGACCTCCATGGTCTTGGGGACCCCTGGGGACACCCCATGGCCTTGGAGACCCCCCGGGGACATTTGGGGACCCCTGAGGACACTCAAAGTCCTTCATGGTCTTGGGGACCCTTGAGGACACCCTATGGTCTTGTGGACCCCAAGAACATTTGGGGACCTTCCAATGACACCCAAAGGCCTCCATGGTCTTGGGGATCCCTGGGGTCACCCCATGGCCTTGGGGACCCCTTTGGGACACCCTGTGGTCTTGGGGACACCTTGGGGATGTTTGGAGACCCTCAAAGTCCTCCAAGGTCTCGGGGACACCCTACGGCCTTGGGGACCCCAAGAAGATTTGGGGAACTTCTGATGACACTCAAAGATCTCCATGATCTTGGGGATCCCTGGGGTCACCCCATGGCCTTGGGGACATTCCTGCACCTGGGGAGGAACAACCTCATGCACCAGTACAGGCTTGGGGTGGACCTGCTGGAGAGCAGCTCTGCGGAGAGGGACCTGGGTGTCCTGGTGGACGACAGATTAACTATGAGCCAGCAGTGTGCCCTGGCTGCCAAGAAAGCCAATGGGATCCTGGGGTGCATCAAGAAGAGTGTGGCCAGCAGGACAAGGGAGGTTCTCCTTCCCCTCTACACTGCCCTGGTGAGGCCTCATCTGGAGTACTGTGTCCAGTTCTGGGCTCCCCAGTTCAAGAAGGATGAAGAGCTACTGGAGAGAGTCCAGCGGAGGGCTACAAGGATGGTGAGGGGACTGGAGCATCTCCACTACGAGGAGAGGTTGAGGGAACTGGGCTTGTTCAGCCTGAAGAAGAGAAGGCTGCGAGGGGACCTTATAAATGCCTACAAATATCTGAAGGGTGGGTGTCAGGAGGATGGGGCCAAGCTCTTTTCAGTGGTGCCCAGTGACAGGACAAGGGGCAATGGGCACAAACTGAGGCACAGGAAGTTCCGTCTGAACATGAGGAGGAACTTCTTCTCTCTGAGGGTGACGGAGCACTGGAACAGGCTGCCCAGGGAGGTTGTGGATTCTCCTTCTCTGGAGATATTCAAGACCCGCCTGGACAAGGTCCTGTGCAGCCTACTGTAGGTGACCCTGCTTCGGCGGGGGGGTTGGACTAGATGACCCACAGAGGTCCCTTCCAACCCCTACTATTCTGTGATTCTGTGATTCTGTGGGACCCCTTTGGGACACCCTGTGGTCTTGGGGACACCTTGGGGATGTTTGGGGACCCTCAAAGTCCTCCAAGGTCTCGGGGACACCCTACGGCCTTGGGGACCCCAAGAACATTTGGGGACCTTCTGATGACACCCAAAGGCCTCCATGGCCTTGGGGACCCCCCACGGCCTTGGGGACACCTTAGGGACCCTCAAAGTCTTCCATTGTCTTGGGGACCTTTGGGGACACCGTAGGGCCTTGGGCACCACAAGAAGACTTGGGGACCTTCTGATGACACTGAATGATCTCCATGGTCTTGGGGACCCCTGGGGTCACCCCATGGCCTTGGGGACCCCTGGTGACCCTTGGGGACACCTTACGGCCTTGGGGACCTCATGGGGACATTTGGGGACCCCTGGGACACCCAAAGTCCTCCGTGGCCTTGGGGACGCTTGGGGGACACCGTAGGGCCTTGGGCACCACAAGAACATTTGGGGATCTTCTGATGACACTCAAAGATCTCCATGGTCTTGGGGACCCTTAGGGACACCCCATGGCCTTGGGGACCTCATGGGGACATTTGGGGACCCCTGGGACACCCAAAGTCCTCCGTGGCCTTGGGGACCCCAAGAATATTTAGGACCTTTTGATGACTCTCAAAGACCTCCATCATCTTGGGCACCCCTGGGGACATCCCACGGCCTTGGGGACTCCTTGGGGATGTTTGGGGACCCTCAAAGTCCTCCAAGGTCTTGGGGACACCCTATGGCTTTGGGCACCGCAAGAACATTTGGGGACCTTCTGATGACACTCAAAGGTCTCCATGGTCTTGGGGAGCCCTGGGGACACCCCATGGCCTTGGGGACCCCCCGGGAACATTTGGGGACCCTCCAGGGACACCCAATGTCCTCCATGATCTTGAGGACCCTTGGGAAAACCCTATGGCCTTGGGCACCCCAAGAACATGTGGGACCTTCCAATGACACCCAAAGACCTCCATGGTCTTGAGGACCCCTGGGGACACCCTATGGTCTTGGGGACCCCTTGGGGATATTTGAGGACCCTTCAGGGATACCCAATGTCCTCCATGGTCTTGATGACCGTTGAGGACCCCCTATGGCCTCGGGCACCCCAAGAACATTTGGGTCCCTGATGACATCCGGAGCTCTCCATGGCCTCGGGGACCCCACTGGGGGGTGGTGCCCCGCGGCGGGTGGCCGTGGGGTGGCACCGTGGGGTGCCCCCAGGCTTCGCCCGCTCCTTCGGGCAGGTGCTGCCGGGGGGGCAGCGGCGCGAGTGGCTCAAACCCATCATGTTCAGCAGTGGCATCAGCGCCATCGAGGACGACCACGTCCGCAAGGAGCCCCCCGAGCCCAGTGAGACCCCCGGGGACCCCCAGGTCCCCATCGGACCCCCGACCTCCCCCCGGGACCCCCAAACCCACCTCAGGCCCCCCAAATCCCCATCGGACCCCCAACCCCCCCCCGGGACCCACAAACACACCCCAGGCCCCCCAAATCCCCATGGGACCCCCAAAACCCCCCGGGACCCCCCCCTTATCCCCAAATCCCCATCGGCCCCCCAAATCCCTGTAGGACCCCCAAATTCCCATGGGACCCCCAAAATCCCTGTGGGACCCCCAAATCCCCATCGGCCCCCCAAACCCCCCCGGGACACCCCATGAGACCCCCCAAATCCCCATGGGACCCCCAACCCTTCCCCAACACCCCCAAATCCCCCCCAGCCCCCATCTATGCCCCCTGGGACCCCCAAATTCCCCCCAGGGCCCCCCAAATCCCCCTCTGCAGCCTGCACGACCAGGGGGCGGACGGCAACAGTGAGGGGGGGCCGTGGGGACATGGGGGGGGACGTGGGGACATGGGGGGACATGGGGACGTGGGATATGGGGGGACGTGGGGACATGGGGGGGGATGTGGGAGGACGGGGATGTGGGGGGACTGGGGGGGGACATGGGGGACATTGTGGGGACATGGGGACATTGGGGGACATGGGGGGACATGAGGGGATGTGGGGACAATGGAGGGACATGGGGATATGGGGAGGACGTGGGGGGACATGGGGACATTGGGGACATGGGGGGGCGTAGGGACATTGGGAGGACGTGGGGGGACGTGGGGACATTGGGGATGTGAGGAGGGTGGGGGGGTTGTGGGGACATTGGGGGGACAAGGGGAACGGGGGGGACATGGGGAGGACATGGGGGGGATGTGGGGATGTGGGGGGGACATGGGGACATTGTGGGGACATGGGGACATGGGGAGGTGTGGGGGGACAGGGGAACGGGGGGGATGTGGGGGGACAGAGGGACATGGGGACAAGGGGACATGGGGGGACATGGAGAGGGGGCAGGACATGGGGATGGGGGGACACGGGGACATGGGGATATGAGGGACATGGGGGGACACGGGGACGGGGGACGGGGGACACGGGGACATGGGGGGGACATGGGGGGTCGTGGGGACATGGGGGGACGGGGGGGCGACAGGGGGACATGGAGGGGACATGGGAACAGGCGGGGATATGGGGGGGATGGGGACAGGGGAACGGGGGGACATGGAGGGGACAGGGGGACATGGGGATGGGGGGACATGGGGGTGACGTGGGGACACAGGGACATGGGGGGACATGGGGGGGGTTGGGGATCTGATGGGCCTTTGGCGGGTCTGGGGGGGGGCTCAGTGGGGTTTGGGAGTTCCCCTGGGAGTTTTGGGGGTCCCAAAATGTCCCATGGGGGGGACAGGGAGACACAGGGGGACACAGGGGGGGCACCGTGGGGACACCCTGGGTGGGTCCTCAACGTGTGTCCCCCCCTGTCCCCAGGGAACGTCCTGAAGGAGCTCAGCGAGCCGGCGGGGGCCATCATCTACACCAGCCGCTTCCAGGTACCGGGACCCCCCCACGGGACTCCCCCGACCCACGGGACCCCCTCACCCACCTATGGGCTCCCCCCCTCCCCAGGACCCAGCCCCACAACACCCACTCCCACGGGACCCCCCCTACCTGCGGGACCCCCACCCACCCATGGGACCCCCCACCCACGGGAACGTCCCCCAGCACCCCCACCCACCCACAGGAGATGGCACATGGCATGTAGGGAAGTGGGGACATGAGGACATGGGACATGGGGATGTGGGGAGATGGGACATGGAGATGGGGACATGGGACGTGGGGACGTGGGGCATGGGGAAGTGGGAATGTAGGGATGTGTGGAGATGGGACATGGAGATGGGGACATGGGACGTGGGGACGTGGGGCATGGGGAAGTGGGAATGTGGGGATGTGTGGAGATGGGACCTGGGGACGTGGGACGTGGGAGGTGGGACGTGGGGACATGCGGAGATGGGATGTGGGACATAGGGAAATGAGGAGATGTGGAGATTGGACGTGGGGACATGGGGAGATGGGACATGGGGAGGTGTGGACATGGGTATGTGGGGAGATGGGACCTGGGATGTGGGACGTGGGGAGATGGGATGTGGGGATGTGGGGCATGGGGACATGGGACATGGGGCATGGGGATGTGGAGAGATGGGACGTGGGGAGATGGGGACATGCGACGTGGGGGCATGGGGAGGTGGGAACGTGGGGATGTGGGGATATGGGACCTGGGGACAAGGGGGACGTGGAAGGTGGGACATGGGGACATGAGGACACGGGGAAGTAAGGAGTTGGGGAGATGGGGACATGGGATGTGGGGACATGGGATGTTGGGAGAGGGGGACATGGGACATGGGGACATGGAGACAAGAGGGCCATGGAAAGTGAGACGTGGGGACATGGGATGGTGAGGACATGGGACATGGGGAGACGGGGACATGGACCATAGCAATGCAGGGGCAAGAGGGACAACATGGGGATGGGGGACATGAGGACATGGGGACACGAGGATATGGGGACACGGGAATGTGGGGAGTTGGGGACATAGGGACATGGAGGACATGGGGATGTGGGACATGGAGGACATGGGGTCATGGGGACATGGGGATGTGGGGACATGGGGATGTGGGGATGTGGGGACGTGGGATGTGGGGATGGGGGGAGACATGGTGACACACGGGGCCACGCGAGGACGCTGGGCCATGGGGCCAGGACACAGGGAGGTCCCGGGGGTGGCTTCTGGGGGTCCCTGGTGGCCAAGGGGAGATCTGGGGGGGTCCTTTGGGGGTCTTCAGGGCCCAGGAAGGTTCCCGGGGGGAGTCTGGGGGTGCCCTGCCCCACTGACCCCCCATCCCCCCACCAGATCGTGCTGGTGGATGACCGGGAGGCGCCCGTGCCCGAGCCGGGGGGTCCCACGAGGGGCTGCCTACCCCCGTCAACCTGGAGCTCGAGTGGGTGCTGGGCAAGATGCCCCGCAAGGTGAGGGCGGGGCCTGGGGGGGGACGACGACCCTTGGGGGTGGGTGGACCTGAGGGACCACCCAATGGGGCTGGGGACCCCCCGGTTGGGAATGGGGACACCCAGCAGGGGTGGGAACCACCATGATGATGGGCACCACCCAATGGGGACACCCAAGGGGGATGGGGACCACCGTGATGATGGAGACCACCCCATGGGGACCCACCATGACGATGGGGACACCCAATGGTTTTGGGGACCACCCAATGTGGCTGGGGACCTCCCAGTTGGGAAAGGGGACACCCAATGAGGATGATGACCACCATGACGGTGGGGACCACCCAGTAGGGACCCACCATGATGATGGGAACCCCCCAATGGGGACACCCAATGGGTTTGAGGAACTCCCAATGGGGCTGGGGACCCACCAGTTGGGAAAGGGGACACCCAACCGGTCTGAGGACCAGCATGCCGGTGGGAACCACCCAATGGGGACCCACCATGACGGTGGGCACACCCAGTGGGTTTGGGGACCATCCTGTGGGACTGGGGACCCCCTAGTTGGGAACAGGGACACCCAATGGGTATGAGGACCACCATGATGGTGTGAACCACCCAATGGGGACCCACCATGACGATGGGGACACCCAATGGTTTTGGGGACCACCCAATGTGGCTGGGGACCTCGCAGTTGGGAAAGGGGACACCCAACGGGTCTGAGGACCACCATGATGGTGGGGACCACCCAATGGGGACCCACCACGACAATGGGGAGCCCCCAGTGGGGACACCCAATGGGGCTGAGGACCACCATGATGGTGGGGACCACCCAATGGGGACCCACCACGACAATGGGGAGCCCGCAGTGGGGACACCCAATGGGGCTGAGGACCACCATGATGGTGGGGACCACCCAATGGAGACCCACCATGACGATGGGGAGCCCCCAGTGGGGACACCCAATGGGGCTGGGGACCACCATGCTGGTGGGAACCACCCAATGGGGACCCACCATGACGATGGGCACCCCTCAACGGGGACGCCCGGCGGTCTTGGGGACCGCCCGCGTGGTGAGCCCCCCGTCTCGCCGTGCCCCCCAGGAGTTCGTGCTGCAGCGGGTGCCCCCCACCCTGCGCCCGCTGGCGCTGCCCCCGGGGCTGACGGCGCGGCAGGCGCTGGAGCGGGTGCTGCGGCTCCCGGCCATGGCCAGCAAGCGCTACCTCACCAACAAGGTACTGGGGTCCCCTCCGTGTCCCCCCGTGTACCCTCGTGTCACCTTGTGTCCCCTCGTGTCCCCAGCACCCGCCGTGGGCCCACCTGGGCCACCCAGTCCCCCTATGGCTTCATCCCTGGTGTCCCCGGTCCCCTCCCTGTCCCCCATCCCCTCCGTGTCCCCATCCCACTTGGTGGCCATGGTCACCTGAATGTCACCGGTCACCTCCGTGTCCCTCATCACCTCCCTGTCCCCGATCCCCTCCGTGTCCTCTCCATGTCCCCAACCCACTTGGTGGCCATGGCCAACTTCATGTCCTCGATCCCCTACATGTCCCTGATCCCCTCCCTGTCCCCAGTCCCCTCCGTGTCATCTCCCTGTCCCCAACCCACTTGCTGACCATGGTCCCCTCAAAGTCCCCAGTCCCCCTGTGCCACCAGTCTTCTCCCTGTCCCCAACCCACTTGGTGGCCATGGTCCCCTCCATGTCCCCAGTCCCCTCCATGTCCCTGGTCCCCTACCTGTCCCTGATCCCCTCCATGTCCCCAACCCACTTGGTGGCCATGGTCCTCTCCATGTCCCCAGTCCCCTTGTGCCACCAGTCTCCTCCATGTCCCCAAGCCACTTGGTGGCCACAGTCCCCTCCACGTCCCCAGTCACCTCCGTGTCCCTCATCACCTCCCTGTCCCTGATCCCCTCCCTGTCCCCAACCCACTTGGTGGCCATGGTCTCCTCCACGTCCCCAGTCACCTCCGTGTCCCTCATCACCTCCCTGTCCCTGATCCCCTCCCTGTCCCCAACCCACTTGGTGGCCATGGTCTCCTCCATGTCCCCAGTTCCCTCCATGTCCCTGGTCCCCTCCCTGTCCCCGATCCCCTCCGTGTCATCTCCCTGTCCCCAGTTCCCTTGGTGGCCACGGTCCCCTCCATGTCCCCAATCCCCTACATGTCCCTCATCACCTCCCTGTCCCCGATCCCCTCCGTGTCATCTCCCTGTCCCCAACCCACCTGCTGGCCATGGCCAACTCCCTGGTCCCCTCCCTGTCCCTCACCGGCAGGTGGACCGCTCGGTGACGGGGCTGGTGGCCCAGCAGCAGTGCGTGGGGCCCCTGCACACGCTGCTGGCCGATGTGGCCGTGGTGGCCCTGTCCCACTTTGACACGTTGGGGGTGGCCACGGCCCTGGGCGAGCAGCCCATCAAGGGCCTCCTGGATCCGGCCGCCGGCGCCCGCTTGGCCCTCACCGAGGCCCTCACCAACCTGGTCTTCGCCCGTGTCACCGACCTCCGCGTGAGTACACGCCAATAGAGTCTGAATAGAGTCTGACCCCATTCTCCTGACACCCACCCTGCAGATATTTAGAGGCATTTCGAAGGTCCCCTCGCAGCCTTCTCTTCTTCAGGCTGAACAAGCCCAGCTCCCTCAGCCTTTCCTCGTAGCAGAGATGTTCCAGTCCCCTCACCATCCTCGTAGCCCTCCGCTGGACTCTCTGCAGTAGCTCCTCATCTTTCTTGAAGTGGGGAGCCCAGAACTGGACACTGGACTCCAGATGGGGCCTCACCAGGGCAGAGCAGAGGGGGAGGAGAACCTCCCTTGACCTGCTGGCCACACTCCTCTTAATGCATCCCAGAATGCTATTGGCCTTCTTGGCAGCCAGGGCACGCTGCTGGCTCATGGTCAACCTGTTGTCCACGAGCTCTCCCAGTCCCTCTCCGTAGAGCTGCAGCACCGCAGATGCTTTGTGCCTGGTCCCCCCAAAATCGCTTTTTTCGCCCCGTTTTTATACGTACAGATGGGTGAAGGTCCGTCCAGGTGTCTGCAGGTGGAGTTGATGCCATGTCCAGAACACCTTCCGTCTCCTATGGACGCAAATTTTAAACCCGTTTGTTGCTTTTCCGTGGCTGAAATGATTTCAAGATCCAACTGGAAACTAAGATTAAAATTTTAAAAGGTAAAATATAATGAAAACTCCTCTATTTTTTGAGGCTGGGCAAAATTAAAATTTTAAATTAAATTAATAAAATTTAACTTTAGTTAAAAGACGGACAAACCTTCTACAGGCTGGCTGCTACCAGACCCGTCGGCTGGGGTCCCGCCAAGCCTGGTGAGCTTCCATTTCCTCCTGTGGCAAGTAAATAAAAAAAAGGAAAAATAAAAGGGGGAAAAGGGATCGCGCGGAGTTTTCCACGGCATCAGCTTCGGTAATTCAGGAACGGAGAGAGGGAGAAGATGCAAGAGGAGTCTTGGTCACCAACCTCCCCGCGGGGACTTTGTGCCCATTCAGCGCTTTTAAGATAGAAAACGGAAAAACAATGCCGAGAGCACCCGCCCCGCCCCCCAGGCAAGCCTGGTAGAGGTGGAGGCGTCGGAATAATTTCATTTTTCCTTTTTCCATTTTTTAGTGCTGTTTCCGAACCAGCCTGTTCAACTTTTTCAGTATTTACTGATTTCTGTAATGTGATTTTTAAAATTTAATTTTATTAAAATTAAAGTTAAATTTAATTAATTTAATTTAAATTAATTAACGTGATTTTTAAAATGTCAATATTTACTGATTTCTAGAATGTGATTTTTAAAATTTAGTTTTATTAAAATTAAAGTTAAATTTAATTAATTTAATATTAAAGTTAAATTTAATTAATTTAATTTAAAATTAAAGTTGAATTTATTAAAGTAATTTTATTTTTTCCCTTTTTCTCTCCGAACGGCCGGGGTGGGCGTTCCGTCGTTTCGCTGTGCCGGGGGCGGGTTGTGGGGGGTGGGCGCTTCATTCCTAGCGGCTGATTATTTTTTGTTGGAGGGTGGAGTTCGACCCGGGGAGATTCCCAGGAACCTTTTGCCGAGCCGGGAGCAAATTTTCTCACTTTCACGGATTTACCAGAATTCTTTTGTCTTCAACTCATGGAAAATCTAACTCGGAAATGAGAAATAACCCTTGATTTTACAGCTTTTTTACTCATTTTCGCAGAAAAAAAGCCCGGCGAGGCCGGCGGTGCGCGGCAGCCGTTGGCGGGCGTGTCATTAAGCAAACGATGCACCCGGCTGATAACAGGACGCCATAAAGCGCGGCTTCGCAGTCGGGCGCAGCAGCTGGAGGAGGAGAGCGAGGAGGACGGAGGGTATGGGGGGGGAATTCGCCCGGGCCGTGGATTTTGGGGAATTTTTTGCCACAGGTGGAGAAATTGATATTTGTAAATCAAAAATCGGTATTTTTAGCATCAAAATACGTGGGAAGAAATCGACAGGAGACTGAATTCTGCGATTGTTCAGGGTGGGTGCTTGGGGCAATGACAATTTTAAAAGTAATAATAATAATAACAATAATAATAAAAAATAATAACAATAATAATTTAATAATAATAACAACAACAACAAGTAATAATTATTTAATAATAATAACAACCATAATAAATAATAATAACAACATTAATAATTGAATAATAATAATAACAATAAAAATAATAATAACAATAAGAATAACAACAATAACAAACTTAATTTTAACATTAATTATCAATTATTAATTATAATTATCATCACTATTTCAGGTTTTTCCCCCCAGTGAACGTTAGTTCTGAGGGCTCCTAGTTAATATTCAGTCAATATGACTTGCAGCTGCAGGCGAGTGGAGCCGCTGCATTGTTTTGTGGTTAAATTTAGAATTTTTTTTTTAATGTAGATTTCTGGGGGTTCTCAGGTGCGAGAAGCAGAGGAGCGATAGGCTTATGCTCTTCTTTTTTTACAGATAATTTTATATATATAAAATAAATATTATATATAATTTTTATATATTATATATTATATAAAATATGTTTTATATATAAAATATAAATATATAAAAATATAAGTATTTATATATAAAAATATATATGGCATATATAAAAACATTATATTATATATATTTATATGTATTATATATATAAAATATATATAAATATATACAAATATACAAAAATATATATACAAAAATATAAAATATATATAAATATATATTAAAATATAAATATATAAATTTATATATTTATATATAAAATATATAAATATAAATATCAATATATGTAAATATAACACATAAAATATATATTATATGTAATATATAAAAATATATATGATATATATGAAATATTTATAACTTCATATTATATATATGAGATATATAATACATATATATTATACATATATATAATATATGTATATATTACAAATATAAAATATGAAACTATACATATTCCATATTTATATATAAAATATATATAATAAATATATTATGATATAGTAAAACGTATTTTATATATTATTACATAAATATATTATAATAAAAATATTATATTTATATTTAGATTTAGATTTAGATTTAGAGTAATATTTAGATTTAGATTTATATATTTGTTGATATTTCTGTATATTTTATATATTCTTCTCTTTATACTCATAACTACCTTACTTTTCTGTTCTATTTTTTGGGGGGAAAATTAATGTCCTTGTTTATAAAGCAGGACGTTTCGTTTGAAAAAATAAACCCTCAATATCGAAACACGCAGATATGTTCGGTTTTAGATCTGGAATTTCAGCAAAATGGAAAAAAAAAAGAATCTCGATAATCCGCGTCGGGTGAAAACACCGTTTTGCGCATATTTGAAGGGAGCTTGCAGGGAGGAGAAGGAATCCTTCAGGGAGGAATCACGACGGCCCCCATGTTGGCTGAACTATTCTGAATATGAGATTTATTGCGCTCGGGCCTGAGAGTGCGGCGTGCACGAGGGCGTGCGATTGAAGACTGAATTAATTCGTAGAGTTTATAATTATTTCATATATTATTTATATATTTATTATTATTGACATATTTTATTATTATTTATATAACTATTATTTTTATTCTTATTGATATAATTATTATATTTTATTATTATTCATATTATTCATATTCATATTCATATTATTATTATTATTATTATTATTATTATTGACATAATTATTCTTTTTGGTTTCCTTACACAACGGCGTTCTTCCATGTGCAGATGGAGAAGAAGAAATTCAGCAAACTGGAAACTGTGCTTATCGTCCTCTTCTGCCTGGTGGTGGCGGTGGTCGCTGTCCTCATCGGGGTTCTGGCGACGAGGGACACTGGCCCCCAAAGCCCCCGTGAGTGCTGGGTCCTGCTGCTGAATCGGGGAAAAAAAAAGGCCCTGTCTTGAATTTTTCGGAGCTCTTTGATAAAATAAATTTTTATGTTAAAATATATTCATACGTAAAAATAAATATATATAAAAATATATTTACATGTAAATATAAATACATATTAAAGTACATTTACATATAAAAAAGAAATATATGTTAAAATATATTTACATGTAAAAATAAATATATGTTAAAAAATATTTACAAGTAAAAATACATATATATTAAAATACATTTACATGTAAAAAATAAATATATATTAAAATATGCTTACACATAAAAAATAAATATATTTTAAAATATATTTACGTGCAAAATAAATATATTTTAAAATATATTTACGTGCAAAATTAAATATATGTTAAAATATATTTACATGTAAAAAATAAATTATACAAGACACAGAGAGTACATAGCACTTACGATTTATTTATGCATAAATATAGAGAAAATATAGATACATATAATAGGTATGAATAAAACTAGAAGTAATTATTTGATGATCTGCGGAAATGGGACCTCGCCCCCAGGGTGCGGCGGGGTTATTTCAGTGCCCCTCGTGCTCAGAGTCTTCAAGGATGTGAAAAATCACCCCCACCCCTCCCCCGCCCTTAAAAAAATCAAAAGACAATCAACATTTTTCTGCTGCCCTCTGCGGAATTTGTTGCGGGTTTTGACTTTACCCCGACGTTATCATTAACCGGAGGCGAACCGGGGTCACGCGCCAGGGACGGGGACGGCGCTGAACTGTGGAAAGCGATGGGGCGGAGCCCAGCGAATGGCAAATTTTATCCCCCCGCCCTCCACCTCCACTGCCTTTTGCTTCGTTTTCTGAGTGTCAAAAAAGGACGATTTAAATATTTTATTCATTTAAAACATCACTTAAATATACGATGGAGGGAGCCAACGTCCCATTGTAGAGAGAAAAAACAGTAACCATAAAAAAAAAAAAGTCGTATTTTTACTGTCTCGGCACATCAGAAATCGCTTATCTTAGAGAAAATTCAGTGTTTAAAACCCGGAAAAATGAAATTTTTCTGCCTTTTTCCGGAGCAGATGCGCAGAATTTTGTAAAATGGGAGAGTCAGCAGTAAATGAGGTGTGTTGGAAGTGATCTCCGTGGTTGGAGACTTCCAAAAAGATGAGAAACAATTTGGGAAAATCATTAAAAGGACATTTAATAATAAGAAGAATGATAATATTTAATTATAATAGAAATTAACAGTATTTTTATTATGATTCTTTGAATTATGGCGATTACCGCCTTCATTTCTCCACCTCATAGAGTTTTTCCCCGACTGCCTGAGCATGGAAGCGGCCGAGCGGATCGACTGCGTCCCGGACCAAGTCGCCACCAAGGTCTGAAAACATGGGGGGAAAAAAAAGAAAAAAATATCTATATTTTTGGTAGATAATTTAGTCTATTCAGTGATATGATTTCTAGCTGAACACCGCTGGGAGAAATTTTTCTCCTCATGGGAGTGCTTGGAGCCGTGACAACGTCCATCCTGTTGATTTAAATTCAATTTGGGTACAAAATTGGGCTGAAACTGACCAATTCGGGAAAATTTCTGCTGTGCCGAAACTGACTTTTTTTTGCCGTGACATCAAATATTGATGTTTCTCGTGGCAAATTAAAATAAAAATTACCTTGCCATGACGCGTAAGATTTTTAGGCAGTGGTAACACAATAGTTTCCGTAGGAAACGATTATTTCAGTTTTCCAGCCAAATCCATGATTGTAGTGCCATAAAATGATATTTAACACAATTTTGACCTCTGAAACCAGAATTAAAGGTCAAACCGGTGGCGGAATCCTCCTCTCCGCTGGAGACGGCATGGATCGTTTTAATCTTTAATTAACACCTCGGAGCTCGCGGTGCCAAGCGAACAACGTCAATCGTAAACTTATAATTTAATATTGCCTTTAAAGCGCTAATCTAATATTCACGTTAAATATCGCTGAATTTCAAAATGAGAGCGGAGAGGCAACACAACCGTCGCGCACTGCGGGAAATCTCACTGTGGCTGCTCAGCAAATTATATTTATTTATTTATTTATTTGTTTGTTTATTTATTTATTTCCTTAAACACCGCGTTTTGCATCGCCCCCAAGTTTTAATTGATTTTTTTTCTGATGAGGTCTAACGCAGAACGAAGCAGGGCCACAAAAGTGAAAATCCGAATTCTTTCATGAAAAGCTGATTCGAATCTATTGCACTGATTTTGATTTATTTGGAATGGTTGGATTTATTTTGATTTAATTGCAATTGTGGGATTTATTCTGAATTATTTGGAACGGCGGGATTTATTTTGATTTATTTGGAGTGGTTGGATTTATTTTGATTTGTTTGGAATTGTGGGATTTATTTAAATTTATTTGGAATGGTTGAATTTATTTTTATTTATTTGGAGTGGTTGGATTTATTTAAAGAATAATAATAATAATAACAACAATGAGTAATAAAGGCGATTTGCTACTGCCTTTTCTGCCATGAAGTGAGTTTCAGGCTAAAGGCTCGCCGGGAAAATGACAATTAATTTAAATTCTGCATGAGCTCGTTAAGCTGATAGAAAGCCTCGCTCTCCTCATTCATGCAAAATATCTAAAAATCTGGCAAACAAGCCTGTATGATTAGAATTACCGAAAATCCGTATTTATTAACCATGTGTATGAAGGAGGAGAGCAGTTACTCATTAACCGCTCGCCGCAAACGAGAGCAAATTTCAACGAGGCAAGTAAACACGCTGAAAAACGGCCGGTCCAGCTGGGATGCACTCGAATTTTCTGCAAAATTGTCGGGTATCTGTGGGTTTCGGTAAAATTGCAGCAGTTGGGTGCTTGGTCCCGGCACTGCCTCCGCCCGTGGGGAGGGGTCAGGAGTCATCGCTAGCGCTGCTCCGCTTGCACCCGCCCTATCTCAGAACAAGCCCGGATTGGGGCTCCCAGGCGCTGTGTCAGGGCGGGGGCGGCTCCGTGGATTTTATGGCCCAGAGGGCGAGGCAGGCGTCACTTTTTATTTACGGGAAGCGATGGCTTTTGTGACGGCACCGGTCATTTTTTGGGTGGATTCTGGTCCTTTCTGAGCGCTGGGCATGAATGACAGAGACTCTAAAATATATATACCATAAAAGTGTGTATATATATATATTTTAAATATATATAAAAAAGTATTTATATATATATAAAAGTATTTTTTTATATATAGAAAGTATTTTTATATGTATATGTATAAAGTATATAAAAATAAATATAATATGTATGGGATATGACATAATGGAACATAATATAACACAGCGTAACATAACATAAAATAATATAACATTATATATGCAATTTATGTATGTAAATTTTTATATATCTAGAAATATACAAATAGATAATCTTTTTGGGTGAACTCTGCTCCTTTCTTGGTGCAGGACATGAAAGATATACACTATAAAATATATATATATATACAGTATAAAATACTTGTAATATAAAAATAATATATATTTATAAGTATATATGTAGATATATATACTATAAAATACTTCTAGTATAAAAATAATATATATATAATAAAATGTATACATATACACATTCTATAAAATACTTATCTATCAAAATAATACAAATTTAGAATATAATCATAGAATCATAGAAAGTTTTGGGTTGGAAGGGACCCCTAGAGGTCATCTAGTCCAAGCCCCCTGCAGTGAGCAGGGACACCACTAACTAGATCAGGTTGCTCAGAGCCCTGTCCAACCTTGTCTTGAATGTTTCCAGGGATGGATCCTCCACCACCTCTCTGGGCAACCCGTTCCAGTGTTTCACAACCCTCATTGTAAAGAATTTCTTCCTTATATCTAGCCTAAACCTACCCTGTTTTAGTTTAAAACCATTACCCCTCATCCTGTCACTGCTGTCTCTACTAAAAAGATTGTCCCCATCTTTCCTATAGGCTCCCTTTAAGCACTGAAATGCTGCAATCAGGTCTCCCCGCAGCCTTCTCTTCTCCAGGCTGAACAAGCCCAACTCTCTCAGCCTGTCCTCATAGGAGAGGTGCTCCAGCCCTCAGATCATTTTTGTAGCCCTCCTTAGAACCCACTCCAACAGTTCCATGTCCTTCTTGGAACAGCTGAAATGGCTGTTAATCCGTTTTAATAAGCGGCGGAGCTGGGTGTGTCTCGGGTGGCTTTAGGTGACGTCAGCGCTGGGTCCTGGGGATCGCTGCTGGACGCGACGCTTTGCTCCCCATGAAGTTCCACCGCGACGCTTTGACCCCGGGAACGACTTTATTTCATTAACAACAACAAAAATATGAATATTTGAAGTGATATGTGACCCAGATCCCACCTTCAGAGGTGGAACTCGTTGACAAAGCGGGCAGAGAACTTCGTTCCTCACAGCAAAACGAAGGCGTTCCAGTTCTGCAGGCTGGAGAGGTGGTGGCATCGCACCAAGGTGCTTGGTCAAACGATGGGTTGAGTTGCTTGGGTTTGTTTTTATGGTGATTTTTATTAAAAAAAAAGGTGTTTTTTCTCCATTTGAGGATGTTCGGAACTCACCTGACTGTTTCTGATGTTGAGGTTGACATGGCCAGTGCTGGGTTGGTGATGCATCTAGGGCGGCAAAAGATGTCCATACAATGTGTAGGAACCCGTGGCTTTGTCTCCACGCTCGAAATATTGGTGGTTTTTTTTTTTTCCCTATTTTAAAATCAAAATCCACTTTCACTTTTATACAGTCTTCAGTGCATGACATTTTTCATTTTTTTTTCATTTTTTTTTTAATTTTGTGGCTGTCGTGGCTCACATGACTCCATAATTCCTTCGACAGACTCGCGTCTCTCGTGGCTCGAAGGAAGAACGGGGGTCCAGAACCCTCCTTCTTTTTTTCCAAACTGATGAGCAATCCCTCAGCCTGTTTGCTGATGGCACCAAACTGGGAGGAGTGGTGGATACACCGGCAGGCTGTGCTGCCATCCAGTGAGACCTGGACAGGCTGGAGAGTTGGGCAGAAAGGAACCTGATGAGGTTCAACAAGGGCAAGGGCAGGGTCCTGCACCTGGGGAGGAACAACCCCAGGCACCAGTACAGGCTTGGGGCTGACCTGCTGGAGAGCAGCTCTGCGGAGAGGGACTGGGAGTGCTGGTGGACGAAAGGGTGACCATGAGCCAGCAGCGTGCCCTGCTTGCCAAGAAGGCCAATGGGATCCTGGGGTGCATGAAGAGGAGTGTGGCCAGCAGGTCAAGGGAGGTTCTCCTCCCCCTCTGCTCTGCCCTGGTGAGGCCCCATCTGGAGTCCTGTGTCGAGTTCTGGGCTCCCCACTTCAAGAAAGATGAGGAGCTACTGGAGAGAGTCCAGTGGAGGGCTACGAGGATGATGAGGGGACTGGAACATCTCTGCTACGAGGAAAGGCTGAGGGAGGTGGGCTTGTTCAGCCTGGAGAAGAGAAGGCTGAGAGGGGACCTTCGAAATGCCTCTAAATATCTGCAGGGTGGGTGTCAGGAGAATGGGGCCAAACTCTGTTCAGTGGTGCCCAGCGACAGGACAAGGGGCAACGGGCACAAACTGAAGCAGAGGAAGTTCCGTCTGAACATGAGGAAGAACTTTTTCACTCTGAGGGTGACAGAGCCCTGGCCCAGGCTGCCCAGGGAGGCTGTGGAGTCTCCTTCTCTGGAGATATTCAAGCCCCGCCTGGACACGGTGCTGTGCATCCTACTGTAGGTGACCCTGCTTCAGCAGGGGGTTGGGCTGGGTGACCCACAGAGGTCCCTGCCAACCCTGACCATTCTGTGATTCGGTGATTTTCCTCTTCCAGTCCCTACACAACCCCTCCGTGCTCTTTGCCACCAATCGGACCCGAGGGGTCATTCCGAGACGGGGTCGAACCAGTTGCCGACATGCTGTAGGGTTTTCTGGTGGTCGAGTTTTCCAGTGGGGTTTATTGATATTCACATCTCCTCTTCCGGAGCAGAGACTCTGCGCCCTGCGCGGCTGCTGCTGGAGCCCCCAGAGCGACACCAGCGTGCCGTGGTGCTTCTTCCCTTCAAACCACGGGTACAGAGTGGATGGGGAGAAGCGAGTGACCACAGAGGGTAAGCGGGCACCAGGGCTCCCAGAACTGGGTGCACGCAGATTGCCATTGAAATATAATTATTTTATTTTATTTACATTTTTAAATTTTATTTTATTTTATTTTATTTTATTTTATTTTATTTTATTTT
This sequence comes from Opisthocomus hoazin, assembly GCF_030867145.1. Taxonomy (NCBI): domain Eukaryota; kingdom Metazoa; phylum Chordata; class Aves; order Opisthocomiformes; family Opisthocomidae; genus Opisthocomus; species Opisthocomus hoazin. The sequence goes on from NW_027448968.1 coordinate 128,426, forward strand.
ATTTTATTTTATTTTATTTTATTTTATTCTGTTCTATTCTGTTAATTGTATTTTACTTTATTTTACTTTATTTTAATTTTATTTCTTATTTTATTTTATTTTTAATTTTTTTTTTTAATTTTTTAATTTTATTCCATTCTATTCTATTCTATTCTATTCTATTCTATTCTATTCTATTCTATTCTATTCTTTTTATTTTACTTTATTTTTATTTTATTTTATTTTTTTTGTTTTATTTTTTTATATTATTTTTCTGTTCTATTCTATTCATTTTATTTTGCTTTATTTTACTTTATTTTTATTTATTTATCCTATTCTGTTCCATTCACTTTATTTTACTTTATTTTGCTTTATTTTTTTTATGTAATTTTATTCCATTCTGTTCTGTTCATTATATTTTGCTCTATTCTATTCTATTCTATTCTACTCTATTAATTTCATTTCACTTTATTATTTTACTTTATTTTATTTTTTTAATTTAATTTTACTTTGTTTTACTGTATTTATTTTAACTTAATTTAGTTTAATTTAATTTAATTTCATTTCATTTCATTTCATTTCATTTCATTTCATTTCATTATTTCGTTTCGTTTCGTTTCGTTTCATTTTGTTTCCCCACCCAAGGCTTCCAAGTGATGCTGACCCGGCTCTCCTCACCCTCACTTTTCGGGAACGACATCAGCACAGTCCTGCTCACGGCGCAGTACCAGACCCCAAACCGCTTCCACTTCAAGGCGAGTCTAGGCACAGCGTTGGTCTGGCCGGTACCCGAGGGAGCTGCCGTGGGGTGACAAAAGCCGGTTAATTCCCTTTTTCGCCCCACAACTACCACCAAAACACACCCTCGCGCTTCCAAGGAGGAACTTTGCGCCGGGAGAGGTGGTTTTGTACCTGGAGGAGCAGCAGGATTTGTGCGTGAAAAATTGCAAATACTTTTAAAAAGGTCAAATTTTATCTTCTTTCCATTTTTTTACCCCCTTCGTTGGAAAACGACTTTTTGGGCCAAACACGTTCATTTACTTTGATCTCACGGTTGCTTTGGCAAAAAGCTTTGGGACTCCCAAAACTGCGGAAAATTCAGTGCCTGGTGTCTAGCCGAGGTGCCAAAATCCGCGGATTTTTTTGGGGTGGACAGGACTGCTGGGTTCTTCTGTTGGGTTTTTGTTTGTTGGTTTGTTTTGTGGAGTTTGTTATTTTTCTTTTTTTCTTTCTTCCTTTCTCTTTTTTACCTTTTCTTTTTTCTTTTTCCTTTTTTTTACTTTTTTCTTTTTTCTTTCTACTTCTCTTTTTTACTGTTTCTTTTTTCTTTTTTCTTATTTTTCCTTTTTCTTTATTTATTTTTTCCTTTTTCTTTTTTTCTTTTTTCTTTTTCCTTTCATCTTTTTTCTTTTTAGTTTTTAATTTTTTTAACTTTTTTCTTTTTCCTTTCTTCTTTTTTTTCTTTGTTTCTTTATTTCTTTTTTTCTTTTTAATTTTTCTTTTTCCTTTTTAATTTTTCTTTTTCTTTGTACTTTTTCCTTTTTTCTTTTTGCTTTTTGCTTTTAATCTTTTTTCCTTTTCCTTATTTTTTTTTTTTTTTGTTCTTATTCTTTTGCCCCTTTTTTGCTTTTTTGTATTTTTTGGGGGCTGGAGGGTGCCACATATTTTCCTGCCCAAAAATCCATGTCAAACTGAGTTTGGTTCCACCCAGCCAAGGCAGGACGTGCACAAATACCGCAAATGAGATGCTGGAGAAGTCTTGGGCGATGCCTACAACCACAGTTGGGCAGAATTCTACCTGCAGCAGATTCCCCAGGGGAGAAATACCCTCAGATCAAGAAATAATGGGAAATACCCCCGTATCGACCCAAATAAAGAGGCTGAGTAGGTCTGCACAGTCTTCATTTTGCCATTTATTGATGTTGACCACTTCTTGCCGTGATGATGTTTGGACAATGGTTGGGTATTTTTTCACCAAGTTGAATTTGGATGATCGTGCTGGAAAGTGTTCAAATAAGGCATCAATTTCCCAATTACATATTTTGTTCTTTAAACTGATTTTGTTCTTTAACATGCACAGATCACCGATCCTAAAACGCAAAGGTTTGAAGTCCCCCATGAGCACGTGGGACCTTTCAGTGGTTCGGCAGCCTCCAACTTAAAATATAAAGTCGATATCCAGCGAAATCCCTTTGGCATCAAGGTGACCAGGGCAAGCAACGGAAAAGTTTTGTGAGTAAATTTTGGGCTTTTTATCCTTAAAATCGAGATGCCATCTGTTTTCTCTGAAAGTTTGCATTGCTTTAGGTACCCTCTTGGGCATGCAACAGCTTCTTCTCTTCTTGTGATGGATAAACAGGATGGAATGGCTCTTTCCACCTGAAATCTGAGAGATGGGAAAGTCTGTCTCCTGGGGTTTAGGTTTTGCCATCTTCTTTTCGTGGATAAGCAAGATGGAATGGCTTTTTCCACCTAAAATCTGGGAGACGGGGAAGTCTGTCTCCTGGGGTTTAGGTTTTGCCATCTTCTTTTGGTGGATAAGCAAGATGGAATGGCTTTTTCCACCTAAAATCTGGGAGATGGGGAGGTCTATCTCACCAGGTTGTGGTTTTGCCATCTTCTTTTGACAGAGAAGCAAGATGGAAAGGCTTTTTCCACCTAAAATCTGGGAGATGGGGAGGTCTGTCTCACCAGGTTTGGATTTTGCCAACTTTTGGTGGATAAGAGGAATGTAAAGGCCTTTTTGCACCTGAAATCTGGGAGGTGGGGATGTCTGCCTCACCAGGTTTGGGGTTTTGCCACCTTGGCTCTGTGCCCTCTTCTCCCCTTAATGCCTTGTGCCATCCATTCACCAATTACAACGAGAAGTCCTTCCCAGCATCACCTTTCACCTCATCCTTCATGTTTTATTTATGATGGTCCTCCTGGAGGTCTCAGCCTGCTAAATCAGGTCGTGCTTCGGGCATGTGGTAGGAGACCATTTGGTCCAAACCGGCGCTAAGCTGGTCTTAGATAAATAGAAGTAAAATATTCCAAGTGCTTCGATACTGAAGGATTTTATTCTCATTGTTTTCTAATGCTCCCACCCTCCAAATCTTAAGAAAACAAAACAATTTTAACTGATTTAAAGGAGGTTTCTGCCTCAGTGCAGGGCTGTTAACACAACTTTGTTTTCTTTTTTACTTTTTTCTTTTCTTTTTAATTGATTTTATCAATTAATTTTATCCTGACCGCCAGCAGGAGTCAGATTGCTATCAACTCTTCATATTTAATTAATTAGGATTTCCTTTTTCCACTGTTACCAGCATTGTTTACTTTCTTAAAAGCCTCTCTAAAGACCGATTTACATTTAGCGAGTGCATGAAACACAGAGCGGGTGGTCAGGACCAGTTTGGTTGGCACGTGGAGGGGAGAAGAATGTAATTCAGTGGGACCCATTTGAAACAGCACCCTAGAGGATTGTTTAAATTTTCCACGGGCTTTCATCTAATTTGGAAAAAAACAAAAAAATTACTTTTTATGGTTTTAAAGAAAAAAAGTCTCAATAATTAATTAAATAATAATTATTCTTAATGAAATATTATTATTTATTAAAAATTATTAATTAAATAATAAATTATTAAAGACACCCAGGATTTTTACTGCAATATGTAATGCAACTGGATTTGACCAAATTCTGAGAAGAATATGAGAAAATTAGGGTTTAGCTGGGTTTGGTTGGCTCATGGAGGGGAGAAGAATTTAATTCAACAGGATCTGTTTGAAACGGCACTCTGGAGGATTGCTTAAATTTTCCTCAGGTTTTCATTTAATTTCAGAAAAATGCAGGTGCTTTTTATAATTGTAGTGAAAAAAAGTCGCAGTAATAAATTAATTCAATTATGTCTATTATTAATTAAATATTATTATTTATTAAAATTCATTAATTGAATAATAAATTATTTAAAAACCCCAGGATTTTTACTGCATTTTGTAGTGCGACTGAATTTGGCCAAATTATGAGAAGAATATGAGAAAATTAGGGTTTAACTGGGTTTAGTTGGCATTTGGCGGGGAGAAGGATTTAATTCAACAGGATCCGTTTGAAACGGCATTTTAGAGGATTGCTTAAATTTTCCTCGGGTTTTCATTTAATTTCAAAAATATGCGGTTGCTTTTTATAATTTTAGTGAAAAAAGTCACAGCAATAAATTGATTCAATAATGTTTATTATTAATTAAATATTATTATTTATTTATTAAAATTTATTAATTGAATAATAAATTATTAATAAACCCCTGGATTTTTACTTCAATCTGTAATGCGACTGGTTTTGGCCAAATTCCGAGGTGCATATGAGATACTTAATAGTGGCACATGGTGCAAACGCTCTCTTCAATAACTACTTGGGGTTTTTTTGGGGGGGAGCTTCGCGATACTGAGGGACCCAAGCTCCGGTGTAAAAAGTTTTGCTGCAAGATGTAGTCATTTCGCCAGGTTCGACACCACCATCGGCCCACTGCTGTATGCCGAGCAGTTTCTGCAGCTCTCCATCAGACTCCCCAGCAGCAACATCTACGGGGTGGGCGAGCACGTCCATAAGAAGTACAAACACGACGTCAGCTGGAAAACCTGGCCCATGTTCAGCCGGGACACGGCCCCTTCTGGAGTAAGCCCTTATTTTATTCCATTTTTTTGGTTAAATTCTGGAATCCAGCCGTAGCTGGCACCTTAATGACATCCATGGAGTTTTTTTTCCTTAAAGACTTGCGCAGTAACTCAAAAAGTGAGATACCGTCGAATAAAATTCCTGTTGGAATTTTTGTTGATCTTTGGGTTGAATCAGTTGGGTTTTGCTGCAAACCAGCTGATGAACACAAAGATCTGAAAGATATTTTTTGCCGTTTTTTTTTTCCCCCTTGTCTGTGCCCTGCTGTGCGCAAAATTCGGTAGATTTTTAAAATTCTACATTTTAAAATTCTAATTTTCCATCCTTTTTTTTTCCCAAGGTGATTTCTATGGCGTCTGGTTTTCATAAAATAGAAAAGCATATTCCTCCATCTGCAAGGAGATGTTTTACCCTCAACTCGCGAGCTTTCGACGCTGTATTGCCCTCGCGCTGCATCAACTTGCGAAATATTCAGTTTCAAATCAATACTTATTTTTTTTGCGTATTGCTTTTGCTAACTCGGATTCCCACGCGCAACCATTTTTTGGGGGGTACTTTGGGGGAAACAGAGAGCTGAACGTTACTGCTGCTCTGATTCGTAGATCTTGGGCTTGATGAGAAGAAGGAAATTTTTGGTAGAGTGTGTAAGCGCTTGATGACGTAACGCTGCAGAAAACCCCAACCAATAGAAAACATTAAATTTCTGGTGTATAATCAACGCTGGGGAGCAAGAGAAGTGATGTAGATCATGAAAGAAGGAATAACAAGAATATTTTAACACCTGATTTTTTCTGAGTCTCTAAACCAGCTTCTTTATACCTACAGCATCTCAAACTCTGTTTGAAATTGTTTTTCGTTATTTGAGATCGTAACGGAATTAAACGAGTCTTAAGCAGAGATCAGTCAATGCAACGCCGATCCTTACGCGGAGTTTAGAGCAAGTCCCAAAGTCTTTTGCTGAAGTACAGGTGATGTGCAGAGGATTCAGGAGCAGCTCGATATTTGCAGTTAATTAATATTTTAGAAGGACGATCTTTCGAAGTTTTGAGACATCGTCTACGGGCTGCCACATTTATTTTGGGTTTTGAACCAAAATTTGCCCGTCAGCAAGAAGTATTGTAGAAAAGATATTTTCTTTCCATCTCTACTAGAGATGCAATTTATAGTCTTTATCTTATAAACAATCGGTGCGTGGAGGTTCTTATCCCAACAGTTCCCAAAGTTTGTCTGCCCCAAATCTGCCCCAATCAACAGATTTTGAGAAACTTAAGATATTCCCACAAAACAGAGAAACAAAAATGAGGTTAGCGTTGGCAATATTATTTTCGCTGTTCGTTTCCTTTCGACAGGTTGGACCTCACATGCGGTATATTTTTGAGATATTGCAGAGTGCATACAGTTACCAGATTTTTTATTTAATCGCTTTTTTTTTTTTTTGCTTTAAGAACATGGAAAACTTATACGGCGTCCAGACTTTCTTCTTGTGTTTGGAAGACAACTCTGGAGCCTCTCTTGGTGTTTTCTTGATGAACAGCAATGCCATGGGTAAGGAGACCTTCTCCACAGCTCTAAGTATTGTAAAAAAAATTAAATATGTGCTGGAGAGTTGGGCAGAGAGGAACATGATGAAATTCAACAAGGGTAAGGGCAGGGTCCTGCACCTGGGGAGGAACAACCCCATGCATCAGTACAGGCTGGGGATGACCTGCTGGGGAGAAGCTCTGCGGAGAGGGACCTGGGTGTGCTGGGGGACGACAGGGTGACCATGAGGCAGCAGTGTGCCCTGACTGCCAAGAAGGCCAATGGGATCCTGGGATGCATTAAGAGGAGTGTGGCCAGCAGGTCAAGGGAGGGTCTTCTTCCCCCCTGCTCTGCCCTGGTGAGGCCCCATCTGGAGTCCTGTGTCCAGTTCTGGGCTCCCCACTTCAAGAAAGATGAGGAGCTACTGGAGAGAGTCCAGCAGAGGGCTACGAGGATGGTGAGGAGACTGGAGCATCTCTCCTACGAGGAAAGGCTAAGGGAGCTGGGCTTGTTCAGCCTGAAGAAGAGAAGGCTGCAGGGGGACCTAATATATACTTATAAATATCTGCATGGTGGGTGTCAGGAGGACGGAGCCAGACTCTTTTCAGTGGTGCCCAGTGAAAGGACAAGGGGCAACGGGTACAAACAAGCAGAGGAAGTTCTGTCTGAACACGATGAAGAACTTCTTTCCTCTGAGGGTGACGGAGCCCTGGCCCAGGCTGCCCAGGGAGGTTGTGGATTCTCCTTCTCTGGAGATATTCAAGCCCCATCTGGATGCGGTGCTGTGCATCCTGCTCTGGGTGACCCTTCTTGGGCAGGGTGTTGGGCTGGGTGACCCACAGAGGTCCCTTCCAACCCCTGCCATGCTGGGATTCGGTGATGCTGTGATTTAAATGATCTGCAACGCCATGAGGAAGGATTCTTTCGGCATAGCTCAAAGAACTGCAATATATATATAAATATTTAAATAACCTGCAGGGCTATTGCACAATCTATTGATGTAGATTTTAAAAAAAAAAACATTGTCCCGTATCAAATCTTGAAGAAAGTTGTCCTAAAATCCGTCAACGCAGTCATTGTTTCAAGCATTTCCTCACGTTTCTATACCAGCAGCGTGAAGGTTGTGTTGCTGCACACCTTGTGCACATTTTTGTTCGTGTTCAGGGGTGTTTCAGTACAAGATACTACAATTTGGGTGTAAATTTAGACTGAGAAGCACTCACTAATATATGCCCTTACTTTCTCTTGGCTAATTATATATTATATATTATATATTATATATTATATATTATATATTATATATTATATATTATATATTATATATTATATATTATATATTATATATTATATATTATATATTATATACTATATACTATATATTATATATTATATATTATATATTACATATTACATATTACATATTACATATTACATATTACATGTTATATATTTGGACGCTTAATGAAATATTTAATCATCTTGGGACTGAAAGTTTAATGAGAAGTTGTGCCATTGGATTTCTCTTCCCTTTCTGGACTGTAAAGGAATGTAAATATGGACATCTTTAGGAAAAAAAAAAAAAAGAGCTGAAAACATTCCACCTGCCTTGCAAGCTCCAGTAACGGTTTTTGGGTCTCCTCAAATATTTATTTTGATATTTTCCCCTAAACAATTTTTGTGTCTTTCATATCGGCTTCACTGTTCTTTGAGATTTAGGTAATACCCCAAATTGATTTTGCATGTTTTTTGCTCACAGAGTTCACCCTACAGCCGGCACCGGCTGTCACTTACAGAACAATTGGGGGAATTCTGGATTTTTACGTCTTCTTGGGAGACACCCCCGAGGAAGTGGTGCAGGAGTATGTGCAGGTATGCTGGTGACCCCCAAACCAAAGGAGGTGGAACCTCCATCCTTGGAGACGCTCAGAGCTTGACCGAGGACAGCCCTGAGCAAATGGCTCTTGCTCATTCTGCTTTGCCCAAGGGTGATCTTTGCGTAGATGATCTCCAACCTCCTTCATCTGGTAGCTTATCTTGAGAAATGATGCACTGAACACTTTTTTTTTTACATTTTTTCTCCTTCTATTTCCACGTCTCTTCACTATTCTATTAATCCAAAATTGCAACTCAAGGTTTACCCTTAACTTGTGATGATCCTAAGATAATGTGATTTTATGGTAGCAAAGTATCTACAGCTCTACGTATCTGTTGGGGTCTCTACTGCAACTCATTCCCATTTGTATGTTTGGGGGCCAAAGAAGTTTCAATGACTTCTTAAAGAAAGGTTATATCCTCTTCTCTTCTCTTCTCTTCTCTTCTCTTCTCTTCTCTTCTCTTCTCTTCTCTTCTCTTCTCTTCTCTTCTCTTCTCTTCTCTTCTCTTCTCTTCTCTTCTCTTCTCTTCTCTTCTCTTCTCTTCTCTTCTCTTCTCTTCTCTTCTCTTCTCTTCTCTTCTCTTCTCTTCTCTTCTCTTCTCTTCTCTTCTCTTCTCTTCTCTTCTCTTCTCTTCTCTTCTCTTCTCTTCTCTTCTCTTCTCTGTCCCCCATGCATATGTTTATCTCGCCTTTTTCCTCTTCTCTCATTTCTTCCCCTCTCCCTTCTCCATTATTTTCCTTTTTCTCGTCTCTAGTTCTTCTTCTGCCTTACATATCTCTCAAGTTCTCCCTTTTCCTGCTGTCATCTCTCCTTCCTCCCTCTCTCCTTTCTGGCTTTCAATCCACTCTATTTCTGTGTGGTTTCCCCTTAGCTCATCACAGTTTTTTGAGGTTCATTCTGCGGCTTTTCTTTTCCTCTCCTCTCCTTGGTAACTCTGCTCCTCAGTTCAGCGGTATCCGCGGTGTGACATCACCTAAAGCCATCAGTTGCGTATAACCGCTGCCGTATGAATATGTGATGGAAATATATTATTTAAACTGAGAGCTTGCTCTTTCTTGATAAGGCAGCAAATAAATGGGCGCAATGCCGGAAAACAGAATGAAGTGGCAATTTTATATAACATAAAAGTGATAATGTAATATAATGTATTGTATTATAATATAGTATAACATAATAAATACAGTTTATATTACGTTATCTAATAATGCAATGTAATTTAATATTATGCAATAAAATATAACGTAATATAACGTAATATAACGTAACAAAATAACATAACATAACATAACATAACATAACATAACATAACATAATATAATATAATATATAATGTAATATAATATAATAACTTTATTGCTAACAATGCTTACGTCGTTCTTTGCGTCGTTCACGTTTGGATTTTTTTCTGGGGGAAAACAAAGCACAGAAACATACGCAGCCATGGGCGATCGCATGTACTGCGCTTTATCGTACCAGCGTTGAATCTCTGATTTAAGAGAGAATCAGCGAATCCGGGGAATCTTCCCCAAAGGGAGGAAGCTGACAGTGCTCGTTATTTTTGGGGTTTAATTTCCAGTTCACGGGGTTGCCAGTGCTGCCTTCCTACTGGAGCCTGGGATTTCACCTTAGCCGCTACGACTACGGGTCGCTTGACGAGGTGAAGGCTGTCGTGGATCGAAACAGAGCAATCGGACTCCCTTATGTGAGTAAAAATGTGATTTTTTTTGGGGGGGTGTCTTTTCAGCTGCAGCCGTTTTAATTTGCTGCACAGTTTTCTGTATAAAATGCCGAATTATTTTAAATGTCGTTCGCTCTGTTTTTGGTGAAAGCAATTTTTGGTTTAAAGTTTCCAGCTCAATATATTTACTTCCACGTTACGCACGTTTCCTTGGCTTCATCTGTGAACTGACGAGCTCAACCCCCGTACGCAAATTCACTTTACACTCATGAAACCCCCGGAAAATTAAACAGCATCAGAAGCGAATTTTCCCCCAATTTAGCAACGGATAGTAGTTAAAAAAAAAAAATAGTTAGGTGCCCACCTCCAGCCGCTTTTCTGGGAATTTTTAATCAAAACGCGCGGTCGGGACCTGTCAGCATCCCGTCCAACGCCCCGCCGTCCCCCAGGACGTTCAGTACACGGATATCGACTACATGGAAGGGAGGAAAGACTTCACTTACGACAAAGTGAACTTCAAAGACCTCCCCAGTTTTCAGATGTATCTGCACGACCAGGGACAAAAATATGTTCTCATACTGGTAAGCATTTAGCTATTTATTTTTCCATTTTAAACAGTGTAATTATCAGTATGTATGTTATAGATTTATATATATTTTTAATATGTGTTCGGTTGCATAAGACATCTTTCCATGTAGTTGCTGGGCTCTACATAATTGGTGGAGAGAACCATTTTATATATTTATATATATTTATATTTATATATTTATATGTTTATATATATTTAAATATATGTATGTATTTCTATATATATAAAAACACATATATAAAATTTTAATATATGTTTATATATATTTATTTATATATATTTATTTATATATATTTTTATATATTTATATATTTTTTAATATATATCAATACAAATTTCATAGGTATAGTGTTATTTATGTATATATAAGTTCTATATATACTGTTACATATGTATATATATAAAAATTTATATATTAAAAATCGTAAAAATTATTACATATCATATTATATATACATATACATATACATATATACATAATGTATACATGTTACATGAGACTTCTCTCCGTGTAGTTGCTGGGCTCTACGTCATCAGTGGGGAGATCCGATAACGGGCAGAAAGGAGCTTTCTTTTTTGGGTGGTTTTCCATTTTTTTAGGATCCCGCCATTAGCACAGAGCCTCTGGCTGATGGTTCCCCCTACGAAGCCTACAAGAGGGGGCAGAGCAAGAAAGTTTGGATCAATGAGTCAGATGGAGTCACACCCTTACTCGGAGAGGTAATTAAACCCGCATGAAATTGGAGCCCAAATCCTGTTTATTTCGGGCCAGGGTAATCTTCCGTTTTTCAGCTATTCTCAATATTTTGCAACATTTCCTGGTTTTTTAATCAATTTTCTTTCTACTTTGGTTTTTCAAAGGGAAACACGAGATATTTTGAAGGATAGGGAGACACGGGCAGCCAACCTCGGTTTATTTTCCATAGTTACAAGACAGCAATCCCCTCTTTACTGCTTTGAAAACAGTATATATATTATATTTAGAATAGGCTTACAAATGCAGCTGCAAATTTGCATAGCTTAAAAATAAGGCTGACTTTAAAAGCGGCTTTGGAGTTTAGAACTCGGAAGTTAAGAAAACCACTTTCTGCATGTAAATTTAAGAGTGATATAGCAAATATTAATTAGCGGGGAGAAATTATATTCTGTAATAAGAATAACATGTATTATTTAATAATATTTAATAATGATTAATTATTATTTATTTTAATAATATTATTTAATTTATTTAATCATATGATTTAATATATTTAATTTTATTATTTAATTTATTAAAATAATATGATTTGATTTATTTAATCATATTATTTAATTTAATCTTATTATTTAATAATGAGACCTAATATTACTTAACAATGATGATTCACTCCCACAGTCAGGCTCAAAAGCCTTCTCCTGTTTGCGTTATCAACTCTGTCCTGCAAAACTTGCCATCCTCAGGTTTCGTACCCAAAACGTTTCTCCAAGAGAGCAATTCGCATAAATCTGTAGGACATGCGAGGATTTTAATCTTTCTGCAAAGTCATCAACAGTTTAAGTTAATTAATTTCTATTTTTTTCTTATTTTTTAAATTGTAGGTGTGGCCGGGACAAACCGTCTTCCCGGACTACACCAACCCCGACTGCACCAGCTGGTGGGTGGAGGAATGCAAAATCTTTTACAACCAAGTGCCCTACGACGGGATCTGGATTGTAAGTCTCTCCTGAAATCTCCCCGTTTTCCAAAACCAGGCTAACGGCGAGTCAGGTTTTAGTCCGGATTTATTCACAACGAGATTTACTGGGAATTAACCTGAAATCCACCTGGGATTTGTAGATTATCTGCAGCGTTCAGTGTGCTTGGGCAAAATCCTTGTTTTTCTGGTGTTGGAGGGGTTTTGTGAGAAATTCCATTGATCTGATGCTTTGGGTGTTCCCTTCTTTCCGTAGAGGTGTGTTTGACATAATTACGTATGTTACTCTGTGAGCCAGCAGCGTGCCCTGGCTGCCAAGAAGGCCAATGGGATTCTGGGGTGCATGAAGAGGAGTGTGGCCAGCAGGTCAAGGGAGGTTTTCCTTCCCCTCTACACTGTCCTTGTGAGGCCCCATCTGGAGTCCTGTGTCCAGTTCTGGGCTCCCCACTTCAAGAAAGATGAAGAGCTACTGGAGAGAGTCCAGTGGAGGGCTACGAGGATGGTGAGGGGACTGGAGCATTTCTCCTACGAGGAGAGGCTAAGGGAGCTGGGCTTGCTCAGCCTGGAGAAGACAAGGCTGAGAGGGGACCTTCGAAATGCCTCTAAATATCTGCAGGGTGGGTGTCAGGAGGACGGGGTCAGACTCTACTCAGTGGTGCCCAGTGACAGGACAAGGGGCAACGGGCACAAAGTGGAGCAGAGGAAGTTCTGTCTGAACATGAGGAAGAACTTTTTCACTCTGAGAGTGACGGAGCCCTGGAACAGGCTGCCCAGGGAGGCTATGGAGTCTCCTTCTCTGGAGATACTCAAGCCCCACCTGGATGCGGTGCTGTGCAGCCTGCTCTGGGTGACCCTGCTTGGGCAGGGTGTTGGGCTGGGTGACCCACAGTGGTCCCTTCCAACCCCTACCATTCTGTGATTGTGCGATTTAATTTATCCAAGAACTGACTGTGCCCAGGATCATAATTACTACACTAAGTTTTAATTTTAATAAACGGTATGTTTTGGGAGAAATTATTTTCCCTCTAAAGAAAAGATGAACACCCTCTGTAGGATTTTGGGTTTTAACTCAATAAAGTCATTTTTCTCAGGCTGGAACAAATAATCTCTGTTTATGTCGCAGGATTTGGGAAGAGTTAAAGTTTGTAATTTCTCCCGCTGGGGTGGAGTACCACCACCACCACTGAAAATCATCTTTTTGACATTCAGAAAGTTATTATTACTTTTTTTTCCTTTGGTTACTTTGTAAATCATTGTTCTGGTTGCTGGGTGAGGAGTTTAATGGCTCGTGGATTTTGTCCCTTCCCTGCTTCTCGTGCCCTGAAGTCAGTCACTGCCAGTGGGTTTGTAACCACACATTTGACTGAAAGCCCAGGGTGCGTCGCTGTTACGAATCATCGTTATGGCCGCCATTTGAAATCCAAATTTGCCATTTTTCAGGATATGAACGAAGTAGCCAACTTTGTTCCAGGCTCAAGTAGCGGCTGTGATGAGAATGACTTCAACTATCCTCCCTTCACTCCCCGTAAGTCTACAGTCTTTAGCAGCGGAGGGGAAAAAAAAAATAATCAATTTTTTGTGAATGAATTTCCTATTGGCTAAAAGGTATAAACTCTTTATCAGTTCTGAAATTTAATCATTGCCGGCACATGGTCAGATCAAATCATTCAGAAATTTGGGGTGTAGTTTTGGGGTGAGTCCTTCCCTGCATGCAAAATCCATCTGGAATCTGGATTTAAGCTTATTAAATTGAAAAATTGAAGTAGCATCAGGCCACTAAATCCCACCCAAGTAGCAAAGCTGCTTTTGTGCACATTTTGGCAGCAGTCGGGGAATTATTTTGCTATTTCGACATCGATCACTGTGACACACGGGAATTTTAAAGACAGAAATATGCTTTGTTAAAGCAAAGATGAATAAACCTGAAAACCTGGAGTAACGTTGTACGACACACGCGAGCATTTACTGCTGTGGCCATGGAGTCCTGGGGTTAATGCAAATGCCAGACTGAGAAAAGGGCCAAAACTTCATGAGTGTGCAGGAAGGAAAAGACTAGAAATACTGTTTTTTCCTCTTATTTAAACTAATTAAATTTAGGTTTTTTAAAAATAATTTAATGAAATAATTTTAAACGCTCTTCTGAATGTTTTCCCTACAGATATTGTTGACAGACTCATGTATTCCAAGACCATCTGCATGGACGCGGTGCAGAAGTGGGGGCGACAATATGACGTTCACAATCTTTTTGGATACTCTATGACCCTCTCGACACAACGGTGAGGAATCCTGTGTGACATCTTTATGAAAAAGGGCTGAGTTGAGCATACGGCCTCTGCTGAGGAAAACGGAACGAATTCCTTCCCCAGGGAACCTGATCTGGGGGTCAAGATGAATGATCACAATGGCCTGAACCTAGGCATTCAAAATCACTTTGTTTTAAATTCAAATTAATTTTAACTTTAACTTCAAATTCAGATTGAATTCTGAACCAAAATTCGAAGTCCTGGTGTTGGATTTTGGCGACCTGAAGCTGAAAGGAGACCTGAGCTTTAGTATCTGGAGTTCAAATATGACAAAGGCTGGCAGGAAAAAACTCACAGAAAAGTTCTTTAAGGTGAAAACATACATGTATAGAAAATTAATTTAGCTAGCAGACACCTGGTTAAACTGAAGCGAGTCTGTGTCCTTAGCTTATTTATCATTGTGAATGAATAAGTGAAAATTAACGGAAACTTTCCTTATTACCAATCTCCTTGTCTCCACAACTTTTAAAAGAAGTCGGTTTTGCCTAATTCCAACCTTTTTTGACTTTCAGAGCCATCGAGTCGTTGTTCCCTGGAAAACGAAGCTTCCTGCTTTCGAGGTCTACATTTGCAGGGTCGGGCAAGTACGCCGGACACTGGCTGGGGGATAACACGGCGACGTGGGACCACATAAAATGGGCGATACCCGGAATACTGGAATTTGGCCTCTTTGGAATCCCTTATGTATGAAAACAGTAATTTCTGGGACCTTTTCCAAACAAACGCGTATCCGTGATACCTGATCAAGTCTGAGATGTATAAGCCCATCTGAATAAAAAGAAATATAATTATAATTATATAAATAAACATACATATATAAATAATTATGATATAAATATAAAATATATAAACATATAAATGTATTATTACATAAATATAAAATATAAAAATATATAAATACATCAATATGTACATACATAATATTAAGATATTGATAAAGAAATATATGAATAAATTATATAAATTAAGATAAATTAAAATACAATGTAAAAATAAATCCTATCATAAAATACAGTAATGCCCCTATGAATTAATCCCTTTAGGAATCTGATTTAAACATTTTTTTCCCCAGGAATAACTGATCTAAACTGTAGGTCATTTCCCTCTATTGCCTATTGAATCTGCGGGTATATCGTTATTAAATATATTATTTTATATGTTTCCAGCCCCCCAATGCCTCCACTACTTGTCATTCGTTAGCGATTGGTGCGAGGTTCTTTAAATGCAAGAAGAACACCCACTTCTTAGTGCAACGCTTGCTTTCCTGTTCAGGATTTGAATTTCTGTGACTTGTGGTCTACTTTGCTAATTTATGCATATTAACCCCAAGCAGGAAGATAAATCGCTGGGAGAAAGGGACCAATGAGCAGTGTTAACCTTCAGTCAGTTTAATTTTCTGTACTACCTATATTTGAGTTATTCTAACTCCCTGCGTGTAGACTGTGGGCTGTAAAATCAGTTGCAGACCTTGGATGCAGAAAAAAATTCAGAAAAATTTGTACTTAGATGGCTACTTCTGCCACAAGAAAAGGTCTCAGAAACCTCAGAAATTCCAGGGTTCAACTGGAGGAAAAGATAACGGGGAAAGTTAAGTACGGAAGAGCGATTTGGAAGACTTCGTGTAGAAATGTGCTGCGTGACTCCATCACCCTCGTTAGCAATTAGGGATGAATCGAGACAAAAAATCTCTACAACTCAGTCCTTGGAGGTTTTTTGGTTGGGATTTGAGATGCAAGGAGCCATAAAAATGACGCGTTCTCTTTTCATTTGAAGATCGGAGCAGATATTTGCGGTTTCTTCGAAGACACCACGGAAGAGCTCTGCAGACGGTGGATGCAGGTGGGAGCATTTTACCCATTTTCCAGGAATCACAACACTGAAAAGTGCACAGTAAGTGGTAGATCCTGCTGCAGAAACTCGTTCTGCGGTATGCATTTCTATTCCGATAATTAAATTAAATTCTGATAATTGAATTTCTGTCGCTGATCATTAAATAGCGAACTGGTTCAAAACTGTTACAACCTTATGCTTTGGGAAATCCTCCCCAGAAAGCTTTGTAGTGGTTAATTGTAGGCACTGGAGGACGCATTTGGCATCATTTAGTTTTCTGAAATCATCATCTTATTTGTAATTTGGTCCATGTTGGTGGTGTCTACAATGATGCACAAGCACTTACTGCTATAGAATTTACCACTCGGATTTTTGGCTGCACCCCTCAGCTGTACCTTGAATTCTCTGTGCAACAGCAACATTTATAATAATAATAATAATAATAATAATTTATTATTTAATTTCAGCCCCAGGATCCAGCCGTCTTTGGAGAGGACTCAGTTTTGGTGAACTCTTCAAAGCACTACTTGAATGTCCGCTACACGTTGCTGCCCTATCTGTACACGCTCTTCTACAAAGCTCACGTCCAAGGAGACACAGTGGCACGGCCGGTTCTCCACGAGTAAGTTAACCTTCACAACACTAGAACAAATTAATTCAGCTGTTAATGAATTGCTGAATTGTTAAACCCATCCATAGTTTGTGAAAGATGCTGCCCGTCAGCGTACATGCAGACGTCTACATTCACCAAACACCGTTTTGGGGTAATGAGGAGAGTCATTAAAGCCCACCTGTAATTTCCATACCCACGCTGGTATTATTGTCGCTTATGGAATATCATTGGCAGCTGATGAAATCACTCTCCATTGGGATGTATATTTTAAAATTGTTATTTTCTCACCTTTATTTTCTTGAAACTCTTGAACTACGTTAAACCAGACACCTCCAGGCGCACTCATGCATTAGCATAATTAATATATATGAAATTAATAAGATACCAATTCTCTTTCTTGACCTCAGATTGCCTCCACCAAAAATAGTCTTGGGGCATCGCCATGTGACACTTTTCACTTGTGATTCTAGACGACCAAAACCTTCAAACATTAGGATCACTCACGATAAAGTTAATGAACCTATTATTAATTAGCAAGTGCAATTAATGAGGCCACTTTCCCATTTGTGTAGGTTTTACTCTGATGAAGCAACGTGGGATGTGGATAAGCAGTTCTTGTGGGGTCCTGGCCTCCTCATTAGCCCCGTGCTCGATCCGGTAGGTCTCGCTTTCTTGACATTTCCTTACAAATTAACGGGGACACCTCGAGTCACCAGTGACACCTTGCCCACAGAGAGCTGCAGTAGAAACCCAAACAAGTTAATTTTCTCTATGCTCTATTCCCCTGTTTCTTTTATTCCTTCGATTTGAAACTGCCTTGGAATTTTCCATCTTATTCAGTCTTGAGATGATGCTGTTCTTCAGCTGAAAAATCAGAGCTCCCGTATTTAGCACGTATGTATTTCCACCAAAGTCAAGCTCCTTCTTTTTTTTTTTTTAAGCTGGAAATTAAAAAAAAAAAAAGAAAAATAGGGTCTTCCATTTCTCTGATGATACTGATAAGTTAACTCTGGTCCTATTTCAGCCTGAATTGTCATGATGAGAACAGGAAGGAGTATTCCCCAAAGAGGAACTTGTTCATTGCCTTTAATATATCTCCAGTGGAAACAAGTGTCTTCACAGAAACTTTGATTACATGCTTCTTTCATGCATCTTAAATATCGTCTTCTGTAATTTAATTTTCTCCTGAAATTCAATTTTTTCTAAATTTTATATTCTTCTGAAATTCCATTTTCTTCTTGAATTCCATTTTCTCCTTAAATTGACATTTTTAGCCTATCAATTGCATGCTTGTCTTTGGACTCCTCATCAGCCTAGTTGGTTGGGATTTTTCTCCTTCATTTGCTGCTCTCTGTGAGAGAACCCACAACATGCTTTTATTGCTGTCTAAATAGAAAATCTTACCCTTTTGTGCCATTATTTTGACATTGCTAAATTACTTCTGTTTTCCTGTCCTTTCGGGAATCTGACTCTTCCATTGCAGAATTCTGCTCCTCCTCCTCCTCTGCGTTTCGTTCAGAGCCAGCTGCTTATTTCTCGCTTCATTTCACTTCACCTGTGGTTCATCAAGACAAAAAGTACGGATCATTGAATTTCCTGCTGCAAAACCTTGTGCGTGATGCTTATGAATTCTCACACCGCATACGTCTTTTAGGAGAACAAAACCTCTGTTAAATGTAGCAAATATTGGAAACAAGCCAAAGTAGAAAAAAGTAAAATTAAGAAGATTTAACAATGTTTGTTAATACCCTCTGAGCTGACGTATTTGCAGTGTTGTAATTATGGGTTACAAACAGTGAGTTTCTGTCTTATGGCCTTGCTAAAGCACAGAATCACTGAATCACAGCATGTTAGGTGTTGGAAGGGGCCTCTGTGGGTCACCCAGTCCAACCCTCTGCCGAAGCAGGGTCACCTACAGCAGGATGCACAGCACCGTGTCCAGGCGAGTCTTGAATATCTCCAGAGAAGGAGACTCCACAGCCTCCCTGGGCATCCTGGGCCAGGGCTCCGTCACCCTCAGAGTGAAAAAGTTCTTCCTTATGTTCAGCTGGAGCTTCCTCTGCTTCAGTTTGTGCCCGTTGCCCCTTGTCCTGTCGCTGGGCACCACTGAAAAGAGTCTGGCCCCATTCTCCTGACACCCACCCTGCAGATATTTAGAGGCATTTCGAAGGTCCCCTCTCAGCCTTCTCTTCTCCAGGCTGAACAAGCCCAGCTCCCTCAGCCTCTCCTTGTAGGAGAGATGTTCCAGTCCTCTCATCATCCTCATAGCCCTCCGCTGAACTCTCTCCAGTAGCTCCTCATCTTTCCTGAAGTGGGGAGCCCAGAACTGGACACAGGACTCCAGATGGGGCCTCACCAGGGCAGTGCAGATGGGGAGGAGAACGGGAGGAGAACCTCCCTTGACCTGCTGGCCACACTCCTCTTAATGCACCCCAGGATCCCATTGGTCTTCTTGGCAGTCAGGGCACACTGCTGGCTCATGGTCAACCTGTCGTCCACCAGGACACCCAGGTCCCTCTCCGCAGAGCTGCTCTCCAGCAGGTCTGCCCCTGCCTGTACTGGTGCCTGGGGTTGTTCCTCCCCAGGTGCAGGACCCTGCCCTTGCCCTTGTTGAACCTCTTCAGGTTCCTCTCTGCCCAAGTCTCCAGCCTGTCCAGGTCTCGCTGAATGGCAGCACAGCCTGCCGGTGTATCCACCCCTCCTCCCATTTTTGTGTCATCAATTATATAGACTGAAATTATACCGAGATTATTATCTTCCTTTTTGGACATCATCGTAGAAAACCATGAAAGAAAACAAAAAAACAAGAAGAAATAGTTTCCTCATTGTCAACTTTATGATGATTTTTTTTTACATTTTGGCCTATTTTCATGGTATCTTCTCTCCTCTGTCTAGTTGAGGAGGGGGAGTGAAAGAGCAGCTGGGTGGGCACCTGGTGGCCACCCAAGATCAACCCACCACACTGGGTTAATGTGGGTTCGAACGTCAAAGTAATTCCTGTGTTCCCCTTCCAGGGAGTGGAGACCATCCAAGCATATATTCCTGACGCGGTCTGGTACGATTACGATTCGGTAAGTAAGTAGAACGATTGGGTGGGGGTTTCTAAATGTTCAAGGGAGAAGGTCACGTAGCTGTGGGTTGAGTTCAAGGATTTAGGGAGACAAGGCCTAATGAAATCTTAAGCAAAGGGCATGTATGTAAATACATACATATATACATGAAATATAGTATTACTCATCATACATGAACTGGTTTGCCATCAGCTCTTGTTAATCTCATTTTTGGGAAGAAATTTCGCACTGCTGTAGTGGCGGTTTTAGTCGGTGGAAAAGGGACATGGTTTGCTTCAGACATCCCAGAAGGACTTGATCTCACCGGATTGATTATGAAATAAACAATCTGATATAGTAAGTTGAAATAATAAGCTGAAATTAAATAGAGTTACTGACTGATATGTAGCATTGTACAGCGTTCTGGCCTATGGTGGTTTGACTTTCATGACCATCGGCAGCAAGAAGGAGATTCAAAGAGCTGAAATCTTCGACTGAATGGAAGAATTATGGAAAAAGGAAGAATGAAGTAGAATTACAACCCTCCTTTTTCATCCCTGTTAATTAGGGTGCGAACATCTGGTGGAGGAAACAGTGGGTGGACCTGTACCTTCCCGCAGACAAAATAGGGCTTCACCTGAGAGGAGGCTACATCTACCCTTTCCAAAAGCCGGCCACCACAACAGTGGCAAGGTAAAACTCCAAACTGAACATTTTCTTCCCAAAATTGGCATGAAATGTGATTTCAGGAACGTACCCATGGCCACCTAGTTGCAGACAAACACCTTAGAATTATTATTATCATCAGCATTAGTATAATTAAATTTTGTTATTAGTATTAGTAGTAACATTACATTATTACATTACTATATTACATCATTATTATAGTATTTGTAGTAGTATGTGTAGTAGCAGAAATATTTAGTAATATCTAACATTTGCATTTTGAAATTTGGGAATAACTGTCAGTCCCCACTCACTGCCACGGCCAACGACAAAACATGATTAATGATTAACCGGAAGGTATTTTTTTTGTGTAGCATTTTAATCTCGCCACGAATTATATTCTGTTACATGAAAATCATTGAACTTGAAAACTTTGGACAGCCAGGGAATAATGCAGGACAGCTCTCAAAGTTTTCACAGAATCCCAGCATGGCAGGGGTTGGCAGGGACCTCTGTGGGTCACCCAGCCCAACTCCCTGCTGAAGCAGGGTCACCTACAGCAGGATGCACAGCACCGCGTACAGGCGGGGCTTGAATATCTCCAGAGAAGGAGACTCCACAGCCACTCTGGGCAGCCTGGGCCAGGGCTCTGTCACCCTCAGAGGGAAGAAGTTCTTCCTCATGTTCAGACGGAACTTCCTCTGCTTCAGTTTGTGCCCGTTGCCCCTTGTCCTGTCGCTGGGCACCACTGAAAAGAGTCTGACCCCATCCTCCTGACACCCACCCTGCAGATATTTAGAGGCATTTCGAAGGTCCCCTCACAGCCTTCTCTTCTCCAGGCTGAACAAGCCCAGCTCCCTCAGGCTTTCCTCGTAGGAGAGATGTTCCAGTCCCCTCACCATCCTCGTAGCCCTGTGCTGGACTCTCTCCAGTAGCTCCTCATCTTTCTTGAAGTGGGGAGCCCAGAACTGGACACAGGACTCCAGATGAGGCCTCACGAAGGCAGAGCAGAGGGGACCTGTGCGCGGTTTTGAAATGCTGCTGAATGCTGCTCTCTTAATATGAGCATTAAAGACCGCCTAGATATTTATTATATGTTAAAATTGTGTGGGGTTTTTCGCTCCCTCAGCCGTAAGAATCCTATGGGACTGATCATTGCACTGGATGACAACGAAGAAGCAGTCGGGGAGTTATTCTGGGATGATGGAGAATCGACAGGTGAGCCTTCACCAACTGCCTTCGCGCAGCAACGATGCCAACCAAAATATTTATACTTGCAGATATGAATCTTTAAACTGATTTCATGGAAGGAGGATAATTTTTTCTTTTTAAATTGAGATTTAAAATATTTTTAAAATTTAAGATTAAATAAATTTTAAAAACCCTCAAATATTTAAATATCTAATAAGCTATCACTACTTTTTCACCATCCAGTGGAAAAATGCAACCTTCCTACTTTTTTTAAATTTTTTTTCTACTTGTTCCGATTTCCCAATAGTCTTATGTATGTAAAGGTTTTGCCAACTGTTAAACTGTACTGTCACAATTAATATATTTTCTGTTCTGCACCCAAAAGAGTTTCAATGGGTACAAGAACGCACATAATCCATGTTTCACAATAAAATTCAGTCAAAGGTGAAAAATTACTGCAGTTACCAAACCGTTCGGAGTTAGTTCTGTCCCTGGGGAAATCAGCAGAAACATTGGTAACTCAAAAGGTGGTGTGTCGAACCCAGAATTTGTTAAGGCATTTGATTCCCACAGGGTTTCCATGAATTTAAGGAAGCTGGATGGGCTACATGTGTGGCTTCCAACCTCTCTTTTTAGTAGTAGCTGCCTGAAAACTTGTTTTTCAGCAATAATAATCGGGCCAAAGCCCCTCAAACTCTTGTGATGAACTGGATTGCCTGTAACTAGAGGTGTCCCTCTGGGATCAGTACTGGGCCCAGTCTTGTTCTACTTCTTCGTCAATGACCTGGATGAAGAGTCAGAGTGTACCCTCAGAAAGTTTGCTGATGACATCAAACTGGGAGGAGTGGTGGATACACCGGCAGGCTGTGCTGCCATTCAGCGAGACCTGGACAGGCTGGAGACTTGGGCAGAGAGGAACCTGAAGAGGTTCAACAAGGGCAAATGCAGGGTCCTGCACCTGGGGAGGAAAAACCCCAGGCACCAGTACAGGCTGGGGCGGACTTGCTGGAGAGCAGCTCTGCGGAGAGGGACCTGGGTGTGCTGGGGGACAACAGGTTGACCATGAGCCAGCAGTGTGCCCTGACTGCCAAGAAGACCAATGGGATCCTGGGGTGCATTAAGAGGAGTGTGGCCAGCAGGTCAAGGGAGGGTCTTCTTCCCTCTCTGCTCTGCCCTGGTGAGGCCCCATCTGGAGTCCTGTGTCCAGTTCTGGGCTCCCCACTTCAGGAAAGATGAGGAGCTACTGGAGAAAGTCCAGCGGAGGGCTACGAGGATGGTGAGGGGACTGGAGCATCTCTCCTACAAGGAGAGGCTGAGGGAGCTGGGCTTGTTCAGCCTGGAGAAGAGAAGGCTGAGAGGGGACCTTCGAAATGCCTCTAAATATCTGCAGGGTGGGTGTCAGGAGAATGGGGCCAGACTCTTTTCAGTGGTGCCCAGCGACAGGACAAGGGGCAACGGGCACAAACTGAAGCAGAGGAAGTTCCGTCTGAACATGAGGAAGAACGTCTTCCCTCTGAGGGTGACGGAGCCCTGGCCCAGGATGCCCAGGGAGGCTGTGGAGTCTCCTTCTCTGGAGATATTCAAGACCCACCTGGACGCAGTGCTGTGCATCCTGCTGTAGGTGACCCTGCTTCGGCAGGCGGTTGGACTGGGTGACCCACAGAAGGCCCTTCCAACCCCTACCATTCTGTGAGTCTGTGATTCTGTGATTGATACTACTCAACTCCCAAGTGTTTTTCTGTCAAACAATTTACATCCTTTTTAAGAAAAAAAGTTTAGTGTCATACTGAAGTCATAACTGAATTCAACGTAAGTAAAAAACCGTGTATTTCGGTGGCATTAATTTTTCTTCTCATGAAAACAAATACCTGTGGAATATAAGTGCGTCCAAGAAAAGCAGAGGTGATTCCGCAGCAATGGGATACCCTTGCCAAGAAAAATACCACGAATTTTTTTTTCAGTCTTGAGGTGAAGGAATTTTTGGAAAATGAAGAATCTTGAGCTTTCAAAGGTGTTTTTGAGAATTCAGTTAGGCATCCGGTGCTCATTATATTTAAATAACTTTGGATACTTCAGTCCTTCCAGTGCTTTCGAAGCCTTTTTCCTTCAATAGACATTTTCCAGAAAAGACAGAAAGTGGCTTCAACATTTACTCTGAAGTGATTTTTGCAAGTCATTTCCTAAAACACTGAAGCTTGTATTAAAGGTGGAATTTTGAAATTATTATTACCGTATTATCACTATATTGCTGCTATATTATCGCTTGATGATGACTGCTTTTATCTGACAGATTTTATTGCTTTATTTGCGACCAACCATAGTATTACAGAATCACAGAATCACAGAATAGTAGGGGTTGGAAGGGACCTCTGTGGGTCATCTAGTCCAACCCTCCTGCCGAAGCAGGGTCACCTACAGCAGGCTGCAGAGGACCTTGTCCAGGCGGGTCTTGAATATCTCCAGAGAAGGAGAATCCACAACCTCCCTGGGCAGCCTGTTCCAGGGCTCCGTCACCCTCAGAGGGAAGAAGTTCTTCCTCGTCTTCAGACGGAACTTCCTGTGCCTCAGTTTGTGCCCATTGCCCCTTGTCCTGTCACTGGGCACCACTGAAAAGAGCTTGGCCCCATCCTCCTGACACCCACCCTTCAGATATTTGTAGGCATTTATAAGGTCACCTCGCAGCCTTCGCTTCTTCAGGCTGAACAAACCCAGCTCCCTCAACCTCTCCTCGTAGGGAAGATGCTCCAGTCCCCTCACCATCCTCGTAGCCCTCCGCTGGACTCTCTCCAGTAGCTCTTCATCTTTCTTGAACTGGGGAGGCCAGAACTGGACACAGTACTCCAGATGGGGCCTCACCAGGGCAGTGTAGAGGGGAAGGAGAACCTCCCTCGACCTGCTGGCCACACCCTTCTTGATGCACCCCAGGATCCCATTGGCTTTCTTGGCACCCAGGGCACACTGCTGGCTCATGGTTAACCTGTCGTCCACCAGGACACCCAGGTCCCTCTCCGCAGAGCTGCTCTCCAGCAAGTCCGCCCCAGCCTGTACTGGTGCATGAGGTTGATCCTCCCCAGGTGCAGGACCCTGCATTTGCCTTTGTGGAACCTCATCAGGTTCCTCTCTGCCCAGCTTTCCAGCCTATCCAGGTCACGCTGAATGGCAGCACAGCCTGCTGGTGTATCTACCACACCTCCCAGTTTGGTGTCGTCAGCAAACTTGCTGAGGGTACATTCTAACTCTTCATCCAGGTCGTTGATGAAGAAGTTAAACAAGACTGGGCCCAGTACTGACCCCTGGGGGACACCACTTGTTACCAGCCTCCAACTAGACTCAGCGCCGCTGATGACAACCCTCTGAGTTCTGCCATTCAGCCAGTTCTCTATCCACTTCACCGACCACTCATCCAGCTCACACTTCCTCAGCTTCCCTAGGAGGATATCATGGGAGACTGTGTCGAAAGCCTTGCTGAAGTCAAGGTAGACAACATCCACGGCTCTCCCTTCGTCTACCCAGCCAGTCATGTCATCGTAGAAAGCTATCAGATTGGTCAGGCATGATTTCCCCTTGGTGAATCCATGCTGACTACTCCTGATAACCTTCTTTTCTTCCACTTGCTTCATGATGGCCTCCAGGACTCCTGATAACCTTCTTTTCTTCCACTTGCTTCATGATGGCCTCCAGGATAAGCTGCTCCATCACCTTTCCTGGGATGGAGGTGAGGCTGACCGGCCTGTAGTTCCCTGGGTCCTCCTTCTTGCCCTTTTTGAAGATTGGAGTGACATTGGCCTTTCTCCAGTCCTCGGGCACCTCTCCTGTCCTCCAGGACCTCTCAAAGATAATGGAGAGTGGCTCAGCAATGACATCCGCCAGCTCTCTCAGCACTCGTGGGTGCATTCCATCGGGGCCCATGGATTTGTGGACATCCAGATCACTTAAGCAATCCCTCACACAGTCCTCTTCGACCAAGGGAAAGTCATCCTCTTTGTAGGCTTCTTCTCTTACCTCCGGGGCCTGGGATTCCTGAGGGCCAGTCTTAGCACTGAAGACTGAAGCAAAGAAGGCATTCAGTAGCTCTGCCTTCTCCGCATCCTCCGTCACCAGGACACCAGCCTCATTCAGTATTAAGGGCAAAGGGCTGTGTTTGATGACATATTCCTCTTAATGCTGCTGCGTTGTAGGCAGACCTGATCTTCTCTGATTTGTATTCTGTGATTTCCATGTGGGAAAATTCACGGGGTTTTCCAAAAGATGGGAAAAATATTTGAGCTTTATGTAGCTGAAATAAAATGTAGGTTAGAAACTAGGAGAAGTTCCTTAAGCTTAGAGAGCAGATTAAGTCAAATTACTAAAATACATGAGAAGTATGCACTAAAATGGCACTTACTTAGCATTAATATGTATTGATTTAATTGGAGTTTATAGTCCTTCTTCTAAGAGAAAAATAGTAGGAAGAAAACAGTGGATTCGGAGAGGCAGCTAGGAAAGGCTATCAAAAGTAGCAAGAAATACTTTTCTAAGGCCAGGAATAACACAAAAAAAAGAAATATGCATAATAAAAGGTGCAAAACCGGGCAGTTTTTGTGGATTTCTGGCGCTCCGGCAGCATAGAACATCATGACTCACCAGGCAACTTCTGAACTTGAAAAAGACTACCGGAAAAATCAAGATTTCAGGAGAACGCATAAATACTGACACCCTGGATCAGTCTGACAGAAGATTTGATTTGGCAGAACGTTAAACATCAACAGTCATTTTTCCCTCTTCAAACAATAATTTCAGAGATTGTCGCTGTTGGTCTCGTGGCAGCTCAGTGGGGTGGCTTTTGAAGATAACTGTAATGATAATGATACTAATAATTAACATTTTTTTTGTCTTCTACCTTTCATTTTTTAATGCTGTCTCATTCTGCCCTGCAACTGTAATTTCCTTCTCTCCATTTCAGGCACAGTTACCAACAAATCCTACATTTCTTATGACTTTAAAGTTTCCAATGTAAGTATATATATTTTTAAAGGATCTCATTTTCATTTCCTATTTTAATCAATAATATTTTCTATGGATATTCTCCCCCCTCCCCCTTATTTCGCTAAAATATTTACTAAAAATTGAAGTATTTGACAAAGTGCCATTTGAAAGTGCTGTCAATTGACCAAGATGGAAATCTGATATTCGTCTTTTCTTCTCCTAATTATTTTTAATATCTGAAGATTCCCAATTCCCTGCCATGTTGCAGAACAACATCAAGAAAAAATGTTGATAGAGTTTATAGCAGTTTATAGAGCAGAAAAACTCTAAAGCATCGGTGGCAGTTAGGTGAAGAAAGGAGACAAATGGATTGTTTGTGAGTCTCAAAAATTTGAAAAATTGACAAAAAACTTTGTTTATTGGAATAAAAAGTAGCTGAGTTGTCTCCAGTGCGAAAATGTCAGAACCCAGAGCATCTACATCGTGATTTTTTAATGGTAATAAGAAAGTTCTGCATGAGTGGATGTGACAGCCATGGCACGGGTCGAGAGGTTGGACTCGTCGAATATTATGAATTATAATTGAACAGAGCCTAGCTTTTCTGTGTCAAGAAAAGTGAAGATATTATATGCATATGTATATTATGCATATAAGACTGAAATATATAATATACATCACAATGTTATAAAGATATAAAACACAGAAAAAATTGTCACTTTTGAATTTAAATGAGGAGAAATGTCATCAATTCCATGAAATTATTTTGTGATTCCTCAGAAAGTCCTGCACATGAATGTCACAAACAACAACTATGTCGATCCGAACAACCTGATTTTTGAGGAAATCAAAGTTCTGGGGTTGCTCCAGGAAATGGTGTCAGTCACTGTCCTGCAGAACGACGTCGTGCAAAATTCGCCGCATAATATCACCTATAATGCTGCAACTCAGGTAAATAATGGTAGAAAAACTGGTGTGAAACATCTCTGGAGTTGTACCGCCAGTATTTTATAGAGGGAAAAGGAGAGTACTCAGCACTACGGTAAATGCCACAGTACATGCGAAGGATTTTATTAAAAAGCACCATCACATTTTCTACCTTAGTAATAATATTAATAATGTTAATAATCATGGTAACTACGTTAAAAAGAGTGTATCTTCATTTTGCCCTCAGACATTGCACGCTACACAGATTTATTTCTGCATTTATTCCTGCAGGCACATTCAGTTTCTAAGGGGAGGGACAGCTTTAGGATTTTAGTGGATATTAGGAGGGGAAAGAATATTTTACATTCCTTAGCCATTTAGATTTTAACCTAAAAAGCCTAAAGAGCCGTGCACTTCTCCTCACCCCTGGCATGCTTCCATGGGACTTGCGGGATCAAATGTTTTTCGGATATTTTTGTTCAGGAATTTGTGTGAATTTGTAAAAATAAGAGTGTCTGAGCAGAGATGTGAAGTTTTGCTGCGTAGGGCAGTTTCTTGTTTTTAATTATGTGAAAAAAATATTGATGGGAGGTAGAATTTAGTCACGGTTTCTTGTGTAATATTTATAGGTCGCTCTCATACAAGGACTCCAGCTGGAACTGGGAAAATCTTACTCATTGCGGTGGACTCTGGGAACCAGTGTTAATGAGAAATACGATTGTCATCCCGGTCTGGACGCGTCCAAGGAGAACTGCGAACAGCTCGGCTGTGTCTGGATCGTAAGCAAAAATCTGTGAAAATCAAATTGGGAAAAAGAAAGTTAAGAACAGTAGCTTTATTTTTTTATTTTTTTTTACAACAAAAGAAACCGTCTGATTTGTCTGTCCCTCTGACGACTTAGAAAAGTAGGCAGTTTGTTGAACTTAGTGTCATTTTCAACACCTTCTGGTCTTCTGAAGGAAGTGAAAAATAGAGGAAGACACGGGCATTTTTGAGAAGATGGTAAAAAATAATACTAGAGTTGTAAAATGTAGAATAAACTTGAGGTCACCATCTTCATGCAGCTCTGCCTCTGCAGCTGGGATGTGCAAGGTCTTTTTTTTAGGGGGTGTGTGAGTGTCTTTTTGCTTTACGTTATGCTTATACTCATTGAAAAATAAATGAATTTAAGTAAATAATAGTAAATAAATAAATGAATGCATTGAAATAAACCTGATTCCCCTAGAATCAGGAATAAGAAGAAATTCTTGAACCTCAAGGAAAGTTTCACCCTTCTGTGAACTTCACTGGTTGTGTCCCCGGTTATCAGGTATACCCAAATCGTAATGCCTGATACTGAAGCTTTTTACTGGATAATTTTTATTTCTGAATATCACGTGGCTGTAAATATACTCCAGCATATATTCCCTCATGGGAACGCTCTTTTGAGTCCTCCTGCAAATGCCGTTAGTCCGTCATTCCCAAAAAATCTTCATTTTAAAACTTGGATGTGTCTTCTCAGGATGAAGTCCTGGTAGGCACAGCTGAAGGAACAACAGGTTGAAAAGGCTGATAAACTTACTTAGATTTGTCATGTGATTAGAAATATTTTTATAATTTAAGATATTTGAAAACGGCTCCACATGTGGAAGCACGTTCCGGTCAGGTTATGAACTTGGTATATTTTCAAGCTTTTCTTAAGTCAAAAGGGGCTTTGAATTTGGTGACAGAAGGTGAAATGAAGGAATTAAGACGCGGTGAGCAGGCGTAATTTCATTTTTACAAATACTCAGGAGAAATCGTAATTATGTGGCAGTGGGAAGATTTTTGGTGTTAACCAAAAATAACTTCAGAATAATTTGAGCGTTTATTCAGTTCTAGAAGAAAAGGAAAGTGAATTTAAACTTGCTATGAGGAGATGATTGATAGACAAACCACACTTCTGAGTTGGCATTGTAAAGGTAATTTTTATGAGTAAAGAATTGTAAAAGCTGATGGAGAGTTCTCATCTGACATCCCTAATAAATTTTGGGTTCCTCCTCTCGAAAGTGTCCAAAACAGCCAGAGACCATAGAGACCATAGAGACTTCAAGCTCTTTTTTTTGGGGAAAAAAAGACAATGATCAACTAATTCCCTCATCGTGTTTCCACCCGCAGGAAGATACCTCCGATTCAGATGTTCCGTACTGCTACTATAGCAGCCCTGCCCACCCTTATTCTGTTGGTGACGTAGAATACACGTCATCGGGTGTGGTGGCCAATCTCACCTTCAGCACCAGCAACCTCCAAGCCTATGAGAAATCAAAGTCTCCCATCAGCACCCTTCGCCTGGAGGTGAAGTATCACAGCGACCATATGCTGCAATTTAAGGTAACGCGGAATTTCTCTGAGTTTGTATTGCTCCAGGGATAGAAAGAGTGTTATTTCCGTAAGTCATATTTCTAGTCAATTTTGTGTTAGATGAATAACGCTCTGTCATCCAGATAAGTTTCTCCTTTTAACCAAATAGCTTTTATTGCTCTTAGTCTTGAATCAACTCATGCCAGCTTCTACGATACAGAAAATCCGAAGAAAAATCTCTTAAAACTGGCTAAAAACTTCAAAAAAGATGTTAAATTAATTTACCATACATAAAAATACCCTTGAATCAATATATTTAAATAATGAAATGAGTCATTCCCGGCTCCAAATAAAGCCTTAGAGTTTGTTATTTCCCAGCCCAAATATTTGGAAGGAATTTGAGAAAGAATACAGATTGAAAGAAAATGCTTATCTCAGCAAATTTCTCTACTATTTTAAGTAATTTGGGTTTCTGACCACTATTAGTAAGAAAAAACTGAAGAATTCTCTGTGTGCGACTTGGAGTCTTCCACTCCGTACATTAATTGCTATTTGTTGACAGGAATACAAGGAAGTGTTTTCACTATTTTTATCCCGAATTCTTGAAAATATAACTTGCTGTTTATTCATATTCCACATATGTTGAAATGAATTCATTTCCCATGCACAGATTTATGATTACGCAAACAAACGATATGAGGTGCCAGTATCACTAAATCTCCCCGAGTCCCCCGAGAGCACAGCCGAGAATCGACTTTATGACGTAATGGTTCAGAACAAACCATTTGGCGTCCAGGTTCGACGCAGACACACAGGGACAGTGATGTAAGACATGTTCATTTAATTTAATTTCGTTTCATTTCGTTTCATTTAATTTCATTTTAAAATTTCATTTTGCCAATTTTTAATATTTCATTTTTAAATTTAATTTTGCAAATTTTTATTTTTAAATTCATGTTGTTTATTAATTTTTCTTTTATTTATAAATGAAATTAAATTAAACACCATTATTTTTCTTTTCATTTTTCTCTTAACTGTTTCTTGCCCTCCCCTTTTGTTCTGCTCCTTTCTCCTTTTCCTTTATTTGTTTTATTGTCCAGTCTGTTCTAAATGCCACGACACAAATTTTTGCATCTGTCCCGTAGAATGACTCCATCTGTCAAATACCAAACTCTTCTCCAGCAGCGGTCGCTTGAACTTTGTGTAATTATGCAGATATTAACCCAGAGGAAGGGTGAAGGAGGTGACCTGAGCAAGACCCTGTTTTTTCCCCAAATTGGCTGAGGTGTTTCCCTGTCATCTCGTACTTTGA
Organism: Opisthocomus hoazin; assembly: GCF_030867145.1. Taxonomy (NCBI): domain Eukaryota; kingdom Metazoa; phylum Chordata; class Aves; order Opisthocomiformes; family Opisthocomidae; genus Opisthocomus; species Opisthocomus hoazin. Next base: position 159,561 of record NW_027448968.1, read on the forward strand.
TACGGGCTACAAGTCCTGCGCATCATCTTCAAATACAAAGCCAGATCTTTCCAAACACAGGCTGTTGTGCTGTTCCCAAATATATGGGAGGCACAACAATTTCTACGCTTTCTAATATTTTCCATAGTATTATGAAGGGGTTTTGTGCATCTATTTGCTTGGGTTTTTTTGTCTTGCTGTTTTTGATTTTTTTTTTTTCCATTCTTTGATAAAAATTGAATTGCAAGTTGAGTTCCTGTTTGCCATAATTCAGCCTTTACGGCGGTCATTGGAAGAACACTATCAGGTTGTGACTCAGTTTCTTACAGAAAAAAGCTGATTCAAAAGTGATGTTTCAACATAATCTGCACAACCCTCCCCCATTAAACTCTGAAAAAAAATCCTAGTATTTTTTAAGTTTTCTTGTTAACCATGACAGATTTATTTCAAGATTTGTGAGTAATGAGATTTTTTAGAGAGAAACAGTTCATAGAAACATAGAATCATTAAGGTTGGAAAAAAACTCGAAGATCATCAAGTCCAACGGTCAACCCAACACCACCATGCCTGCTAAACCATGTCCTGAAGTGCCACATCTACACGTTTTTTGAACACCTCCAGAGATGGTGACTCAACCACTTCTCTGGGCAATCAAGTTGGCCTTGATGAGGTGACCACCAGCTACGCCCGGCACCGATACTGCAGTCATCTTGCTCTATTTTCCTCTCTTTCAGCTGGGATTCTCAGCTACCAACTTTCACCTTCAGCGACATGTTCATTCAGATTTCCACCCGCTTGGCATCCCAGTATTTGTACGGATTTGGTGAAACTGAACACGCGACGTTTCGACACGACATGAACTGGCACAGCTGGGGCATGTTCACCAGGGACCAGCCTCCTGGAGTAAGTGGGGAAAATAAAAAAAAAGAATCCCCGTTTTGCTTTCTTTTCTGGAATTTCTGCTTTTTGCTTTGTGTCAACTGGTGTTGCTTGGTGATGGAGACAGCCAATCCTGCACCTGGGCTGGGGCAACTTCTGGTGTCAACACAGGTTGGGGGATGAAGGGATGGAGAGCGGCCCTGCCGAGAAGGACTTGGGGGTACTGGTGGATGAAAAGCTGGACATGAACCACTGCCCAGAAGGCCAGCCCTATCCTGGGCAGCATCAAAACAAGCGTGGCCAGCAGGGCGAGGGAGGGGATTCTGCTACTGTGCTCTGGTGCAACCCCACCGGGAGTCCTGCATCCAGCTCTGAAGCCCTCAGCACAGGAAAGACATGGACCTGTTGGATTGGGGCCAGAGGAGGGCCACAGAGATGATCTGAGGGCTAGAACCCCTCTGCCGTGAGGAAAGGCTGAGAGAGCTGGGGTTGTTCAGCCTGGAGAAGAGAAGGCTGCGGGGAGACCTTCTTGTGGCCTTCCAGTACTTGAAGGGGGTCTATAGGAAAGATGGGGACAGGTTTTTCAGTAGGGGCTGTTGTGACGGGACAAGGGTTAGTGGTTTTAATCTAAGGGAGGGTAGATGTAGACTGGATATAAGGAAGAACTTTTTCACAATGAGGGTGCTGAAACACTGGCGCAGGTTGCCCAGAGAGGTGGTGGAAGCCCCATCCCTGGAAACATTCAAGGCCAGGTTGGAGGGAGCTCTGAGGAACCTGGTCTAGTGGAAGATGTCCTTGCCCATTGCAGGGAGGTTGGGCTAGATGACCTCCAAAGGTCCTTTCCAACCCCAACCATTCTATGATTCTATGGTTCTACGATCTCTCCTCCTGGGTCAGACCTTGGCATAGTCCTACAGCTTTGGGATTGAATGACAACTGATAGAGTCAAATGAAAGAAATTTCATGTTTCAGCATACCCGTGAGTTGGATTTTGCATAACTTGAGTACTGGCGATTAGCAAGGGATTAATCATGGGGTAGTGGTACCTTATTATAGCTATTATTTGGAAATTTGAAACTTTTTGAGTAAAGGAAACGTAAGAGAAAGTCACCAGCTTGTCTTGATGATAAAGCCTACCTGGAAATACCTGAGAAGAAGTTTCTTCCTAGGGAAGTGATTTCACATTAGCAATTTTTGAAGCTAGAAATGCATTTTCTTCCCTCCCTGCCTTGAGCAATTGGAAAGAAATTGAGCTCAAAATCTATAGCTCAAAGTGATTGCTCCTGGTCAACACTACCTATTGGGTGTTCAACAGGCAACATTCTTTGTTGCCTGCTCCACAGCTCTATATCTAATCTGTTATTAACCTTGTTATTTATTACAGTCATTTATTAACCCTGTTATTTAGAATGGATAATTTATTGGTAGATGCAAACAACTGAGCGCTTACGATGTCTTTCCAATAGAAAATACTTTTATTACTTTTGTAGTACAAGTTGAATTCGTATGGTTTCCATCCATTCTATATGGGTCTTGAAGAAGATGGCAACGCCCATGGAGTTCTCCTGCTCAACAGCAATGCAATGGGTAAAAGAAAAAAACCCAAACCCACTTTATTTTCTCAACATGTTTTGCTTCAACGTTTGATTTGTGCCTCACTCAGACCTTTGTGGCCTCCTTGTGCTGCCTCCGTTTTTCAGATGTCACCTTGCAGCCCACGCCTGCTCTGACGTATCGCACCACTGGGGGAATTCTGGACTTCTACATGGTTTTGGGTCCAACGCCAGAGCTCGTCGTGCAAGAATACACCGCGGTACGATTCTCCCATTGCAAATTCAAAGCATTTGGGTTTTGTTGTTGTTGTTGTTTGTTTGTTTTGTTTTGTTCGGTTTCCATCTGTTTGCAATAAGCATTCTTCTGCTTTCGTTTTTAGCTGATTGGACGACCAGTCATGCCGCCCTACTGGGCACTGGGATTCCAGTTATGCCACTACGGGTATGAAAATGACACTGAAATCGCCGACTTGGTGGAAGACATGAAAAGAGCCAACATACCCTATGTATGTCGAAAGCCACTGAAGCTTGAATTTCTGGCTTCGAGTTATTGTGTAATTCAAAACAATGCAAGAAATGCTACGATTAATGCCACAGTTCATTTTTTTGATGCATTTTACAGGGAAACACAAGGGAAACAAGACAAAGCAACTTTATTTTCATTATACATTGTTCCTTGCTGAGAAAGCTGTTTTTTGGCATGTTGTTGGGAAAGCTGCTGAAGCTTTAGACCCAACAAAATTGCACCTAAATTAAACATGGCTTTAATTTTATAGAGCATCTCCCCTACGAGGAGAGGTTGAGGGAACTGGGCTTGTTCAGCCTGAAGAAGAGAAGGCTGCGAGGGGACCTTATAAATGCCTACAAATATCTGAACGGTGGGTGTCAGGAGGATGGGGCCAAGCTCTTTTCAGTGGTGCCCAGTGACAGGACAAGGGGCAATGGGCACAAATTGAGGCGCAGGAAGTTCCGTCTGAACATGAGGAAGAACTTCTTCCCTCTGAGGGTGACGGAGCACTGGAACAGGCTGCCCAGGGATGTTGTGGAGTCTCCTTCTCTGGAGATATTCAAGACCCGCCTGGACAAGGTCCTGTGCAGCCTGCTGTAGGTGACCCTGCTTCGGCAGGGGGGTTGGACTAGATGACCCACAGAGGTCCCTTCTAACCCCTACTATTCTGTGATTCTGTGATTCTGTAATTAGGATCAAATTCGATATGGAGCAACGGATTCGCTTGTTTCTGGACAGTAACCTGTATGCAGGCAGTGTGCATGCTGACGTATATTTACACTTACACACAAATCCAGGGGTGTTATTTTGCTTGCGGGTATGAATTTCTATTTTCTTCACGATAAATACAGTGGTGAAAGCTGGATTTCAGACCGGGTAGGTTGTGGCAGGGTGTTGATCTGATAATGTGAGTTTTCAGCTGCAGCAGATTCCAATTTGTTGTTTAAAAAGAAAAGTCAGTAGTTTGCCTAATTTTGCAAATGGATGATGAACTTGCTAGTGGGTGATGTGGATGATGCCATTCCAGAAATGACAAAAAAAAGCCCTTTATTTTAAAGTTTTTTTTTGTGTGTGAACTGTAGGATGTCCAGTACGTGGATATTGATTATATGGAACGGCAACTGGACTTCACCCTTAACCCACGATTTGCTGGATTGCCAGCTCTAATTAATAAAGCACACGAAGAAGGAATGAGGTTTATCCTAATCCTGGTGAGTGTTGAATTCTGGTTTGAAGTTAGAGTATGTCATTGCGGAATACAGAATGCATTTACTAGCGTTTCTATATTTGGTTTTTGAGCATAAAAGTAAAATTGCATCACCTTTAATTTTAGGATCCAGCCATATCTGGTAATGAAACCGATTACCCCGCCTTCACAAGAGGTTTGGAGCAGGACGTCTTCATAAAATGGCCCAATACCGATGACATCATATACGCAAAGGTGCGGTTCTTTGAAAGCTGACTATTTTATGCAAATAAGCATCACACCAGGTTAGATGTCAAGGAAGAGGCTTCTAATATTTTGTACATTCCCAAATTTAGATGACACATTGAATGCTGCCGATGGAAGTGTCTTCAATTTGCGTCACCATTGGAATATGTAGCAGAGGCGAATCTTTATTGCTGTTGATACTATTTTTTTTTTTAATATCCAGTTTAGTTTGATTATTTTAACATTTTCCTCCTACCAGGTCTGGCCAGATTTTCCCAATGTAGAAGTTGATGATTCGCTGGATTGGGACACCCAAGTGGAGGTAAACATTTGGTATTTTTTGGACATAAATAGAGAGTGAGCAGCAGATTCGTTGAAGTTCATAGTAATGAACTGGTGGATAAAATTAAATCTATGAAGTCGGATGCAGAAAGTGGCCAGTTTTTCTGCTAGAACATTAAAACCCCCTAAACTCACATCAGAGTGAGCTGCAGAAACTGTCCAACCTTTCTGCCAAAACATTTAAAAACTGCAGCAAAGCTATGAATTATTTAAGAAACAATTAAATTTTTGTTTTAAATTTAAACTGAATTCCAGCATTTTAGTAGTGGGATGGTTTCAGTCCTGTGTCTACACTTCATTTATCTTTTTATCTGCTACTTTTACAGCTCTACCGAGCATATGTAGCTTTCCCAGATTTCTTCCGCAATTCGACAGCTGAATGGTGGACCAGAGAAATCACTGAAGTCTACAATAACCCACACAACGCATCGAGAAGCTTGAAGTTTGACGGCCTATGGATCGTAAGTGTAAAAAAAATTCTATTTCTGAGATTTTTCTGCGCCTTTTTACTTGAAGATTGGTTCTCAACCCCTCAAGCCTCAACAATATTCTTATGTCTCCAAGCAAGGAAGCATACAGATGTTTAATGCTAAATATCGTGAATGTTCTACCGAAGTTTAAAAATCCTTCTTGTTCACAGCATCCTTATTTGTTTTATTTTTTTGGCCAGCTGAAAGATTTTAATTTCTCAAAACTTCATTATTTACTTCTGACCTGCCTAACGCTCTTTTGCAGTGTTGTTGTTTTTCTATAAGTTTCTAAAGTCCCGTTTTTTTTCTCAAATGAGACGATTATTTTTACCAGTATTACTTCTGTGAGGCAAAATGAGGTAAATGACAGGTTGAGCTTTCTTTGTAAATTAATTTGACTTGCAATAGCCGTGGAATCTATTAAATATTAACATATTGCTATAGAAAGCCCCCAAACCTCTAGAAACCCAGAAAAATATTTCCTATTTTCCCATAACCCAGCTCTGGTGTACTGCTGCAACCAGAGGACCACAGGCACTGAGGACAAGAACCATCATTACAAAATTCAGACATCTTAGCAATTTATGTATCTGTATTTTCTGTATTGATTTCAATTTTATGCAGAGGAAAACCGCCCTTTTCAGGAAATCTGCCTGATAAATAAGAAGTTCTTAAAACTGAAGCCTCTGCCTTGAGTTCATCTCTATGAATTTGATGCTTTACTCCCCAGGAAATGAGATATTCAGAATCTGTCTGGGAAGAGAATTTCTCATCAGAAAAATTAATCTGTCGAACTGCTGTTTTACACTGAATAAAAAAAAATGCAGTAGTCAGTCCTGAAAATCAGAGTTTTTCTGTGCATTTCGTTTCCTTGGTCAGCCTGCTGACAAAGAGAGGCACAACGTAAAATATCTGAAAGGAACTAATTGCCCAAATTTAAGAGAAACTTGTTTGTCTAGCATTTTGGTTTGTGTTTTCAGGACATGAACGAACCCGCGAGCTTTGTCAACGGGGCCATTGGTGGCTGCAGAAATCAAGAACTAAATTTTCCGCCGTATTTACCCAGTAAGTCTGATCGCTGCTGTAAACAATTTAAATATTTTGGGTCACTCTGGTTTATACAGAACTTCTTACACTCTGGATGTGGCACAAATGAGATAAATTAGGTAGCCAAATACATAAAGGAACCCGTAACTGTGTCCAGTTCTGGGCTCCCCAGTTCAAGAAAGATGAGGAGCCACTGGAGAGAGTCCAGTGAAGGGCTACGAGGATGAGGAGGGGACTGGAGCATCTCTCCTACGAGGAAAGGCTGAGGGAGGTGGGCTTGTTTAGCCTGGAGAAGGCTGAGAGGGGACCTTAGAAAGGCCTACAAATATCTGCAGGGTGGGAATCAGGAGGATGGGGCCAGACTCTTTTCAGTGGTGCCCAGCAACAGGACAAGGGGCTAATGGGCACAATCTGAAGCAGAGAAAGTTCCAGCTGAACACGAGGAAGAACTTCTTCCCTCTGAGGGTGATGGAGCCCTGGCCCAGGCTGCCCATAGGGGCTGTGGAGTCTCCTTCTCTGGAAATATTCAAGACCCGCCTGGACAAGGTCCTCTGCAGCCTGCTGTAGGTGACCCTGCTTGGGCAGGGGGTTGGGCTGGGTGACCCACAGAGGTCCCTGCCAACCCCTGCCGTGCTGGGATCCTGTGATAACAGGAAGTGAACCAGTTGTTGGCGGTGATTGACACTCTTAACTGCAGACTTTGTTGGTGACAACAATGACCCACATGGCACTTCTCCAAATGAAGATTTTTTTGTAGCTAGATTTTGCTCTCTATCTTTTATCTAGGGAATTTGCTTTGGACTTGGTCAAGGACATGGCTTTCAGCTTTTTGCATAGTTTTCCCAGGCGAAAAATGTGATTAACGACTAAAACCTCAGAAAATATCCTTTTGCCTTCTGTGATTTGTAGTTACTTACATGCAAAATTATAAGGCCTAAATTGAGGAATGGTCTTGAAACACTTGCTCTCCTTAGCAGGCCTCTACTCGAGTACGGGTGTAGATTAGCACTAATTGGCAATAACTCACTAATGCTTGGTTAGAATACTGCTGTTACTTCCTGATGTGTTCTAATATAATTTCTCAGAGTATTCAGAAATTGACTTCCCCCCCAGGTTTTCTCTGTGTATGGCTGATATGGCAGTATTTATGAAGATTTGCAATATTTTCTGAGTTAGGATATATTTGGTTTACTTGTTAAACCTCTTCAGTAAGAGCCTCGACAAGAGAGTTCCTATTTCTCTTGCAGACCCAGAAACTTATGTGGGACGGTCAGGAATTTCAGAATTTCCTAAACTTCTAAAACCCAACTTCAGCATTTCCTAAATTTCTGAAATCCAGTTTCAGAAAAGCTAACATCTTGTTTTCATTAAAATAAAATAAATGACCATGTAAATATTTAAAAGGAAGTTAACATCAATTAAGATCATGCAAATAATAACAATGAAAAATTAACCCTTTAGAACTCTCACTGGATGCAAATCGATAAAATACAGATGTCTTCATTCTCTTTCCAACAGATTTAGGATCTAGAACAGAGGGATTGCTTTTCAAAACACTCTGCATGGAAGGGCAGCAGTATCTCCCTGATGGTTCCCCTGTCAGTCACTACAACGTCCACAACCTTTATGGATGGTCGCAAACAAAACCCACCCTTGAGTATGCTGCATCTTATTGTTCTTTCAAAAATACGTTGCAAATTATTATTCGCTGTCTGTATTCTCATGACGGTTTCACCAGTTTATTTACCAGAATTTTTTCCTGATAATTTTTCTTTGCATCTGAATATCTTCAGTGTTTCAATTGAGTTAAAAGTGAATAATTTCACCCCAAAAAACCCAACCTCAAAACACTCCTCTGTCCCTTACAAATGGAGAACTAAGAACAATTCTAAACACTTCGATTAATCAATCAATAACAATTAGTCAATGATAGTCTCAAGTGCTTTGAGTAACTCAAAAGTACACAAAAAATATTGTTTCCACCTATTTCTGTGATAATGTGGTTTATTTGTAGTGTTGATCTTCTTTCGGCCTTACATCAAAGGAAGGAAAAAGGATAGAGATTTTAAAATATAGGCTACAAGACAGCTATTCTGAAATGAATATAATTAAAATAAATAAAACACTGCTGAAAAGGGGAAACTCTCACTCCAAGATGAAAATGTCAGGTTTAATATGGTAATTTGCAGACAAATCTATGCTGGCTATTTCAAATAATCGTTTTTCGTTTGCGATGATTACAGAGCAAAGATCTATTTGTTGTTCTGACACCCTTCGGGCAACCAATGCTGTGCTGACAGGTCGAATATTCCCAGCACTCCTGTTCTCACCGTTGTTATTGCCTTGGTGGGAATTTTGTTAGTATCATTATTAAATGTTGCGGACAATTTTCTGATGTTTCAATAACGGACTAACGTGCCCTGGGGCAGGTCACATAACCCCTAAAAATTCTGGAAGTTGGGCTACACCTCCATTTTCCTCTAAAGCCATTAGTCTTAACTGGAAATCCTTAATTTAGTGCCTCCTTGTGCTGCCAATTCATTTTCTAACTCCGGGTTGCTTGACACTTCATTCTTCATTTCTGCAGATGTGTGGGAGACAGTGAATTCCAGCAAAAATCACATCTCAATTGGGTTCATGACTGCTCTTGCTCACAAGGAGAGAAAGGCAGCGCTTTGCTACCGAAAGACAAGCCACCAATTTTATTTTCAGAGTCATATGTAAGACCTTTTACAATTATCTTTGTTCTCATCCTGTTGGTTTCTTCTCCCAGTGCCTTGCGGAATATGACGAAGGAGCGAGGCATCGTTGTCACCCGTTCAACCTACCCCAGCAGCGGAAAGTGGTCGGGACATTGGCTGGGTGACAATACCGCAGCCTGGGATCAGCTCGATAAATCTATTATCGGTATGTTGACGCAAACTGTAACCAATTTATACCTTGTTTCTTCTTGATTTCCTCCCTAATAATTGTGCTTTTTTAGCCAAAACGGGCTAATCAGCTGAGCAATCAGAATTTATGGCCAATTTCTTCTTGATCTTTTTTTTCTTCTTGTCTCCTGTTAAGAATGTTTATGGTTTCTATAAGATTTAGGTTTGGTTGCATGGGTCTGAGCACCACTTTGTCCTCAAATTCATCCCCTGTCACCTTCACAGAATCACAGAGTCACAGAACGTTCGGGCTTGGAAGGGACCTCTGTGGGTCATCTAGTCCAATCCCCCTGCTGAAACAGGGTCACCTACAGCAGGATGCACAAGACCTTGTCCAGATGGGGTTTGAATATCTCCAGAGAAGGAGACTCCACAACCTCCCTGGGCAGCCTGTTCCAGTGCTCCGTCACCCTCAGAGGGAAGAAGTTCTTCCTCGTGTTCAGCTGGAGCTTCCTCTGCTTCAGTTTGTGCCCATTGCCCCTTGTCCTGTCACAGGACACTACTACAAAGAGTCCGGGCCCCATCCTCCTGACACCCACCCTTCAGATATTTGTAGGCATTTCTAAGGTCCCCTCTCAGCCTTCTCTTCTCCAGGATGAACAAGCACAGCTCCCTCAGCCTTTCCTCTTAGGAGAGATGCTCCAGTCTCCTCCTCATTCTCATAGCCCTCCTCTGGACTCTCTCCAGTAGCTCCTCATTTTTCTTGAACTGGGGAGCACAGAACTGGACACAGTAGTGCAGATGGGGCCTCCCCAGGGCAGTGTAGAGGGGAAGGAGAACCTCCCTCGACCTGATGGCCACACTCCTCTTGATGCATCCCAGGATCCCATTGGCCTTCTTGGCAGCCAGGGCACACTGCTGGCTCATGGTTAACCTGTCGTCCACCAGCACACCCAGGTCCCTCTCTGCAGAGCTGCTCCCCAGCAGGTCAGCCCCAGCCTGTACTGATGCATGGGGTTGTTCCTCCCCAGGTGCAGGACTCTGCGCTTGGCCTTGTTGAACCTCATCAGGTTCCTCTCTGCCCAACTCTCCAGCCTGTCCATGTCACTTCCCACCATCCTCTCCCTTTTGCCCACAATCTGCTGCTTTGCTTCTTAAGATCTGGCTTTCCTGGGGCAATTCTGGAAATTATTTTCTTTTTCTCATCCTGAGTCGTGTGATCTACTCATTACACCAAATTAAAAAGCGCAGTCGTTATTATTGATTTTTTTTTTTTCATTGCAGGTATGATGGAGTTTAGTCTCTTTGGAATATCTTATGTAAGCTCCCAATTTATTGCCTTAGATTTCCGTTATCTTTGTCAGCAAAATGTGGAGTATAGGCACCGGATGTTTTTCTTTTTGATTTTCAGACCGGAGCAGATATCTGCGGCTTCTTTGGAGACTCAGAGTACGAGCTGTGTGCTCGATGGATGGAGCTGGGCGCCTTTTACCCGTATTCCAGGAATCACAATGGGGCAGGAAACAGGGTGGGCACCTTCCCTGTTTGCTTTGATGGAAGTTTTTTATTTCCCATATTTTCCCCTTTTTCCTACTTTTTTTGTATTCCCCAGTTATGCTGTTTTTAGGCAAACACAGCAAATCTACAAGAAGAAAAGAAGTATTTTTCATGTGTTCCAGTTCTACTTAAGCACATCAACTCTACAACACTAAAATAGTTATTTTTTCATGCAGACTATTTTTACTTAAATGTACCACACTTACAGGACTAAAATAATGACTTTTATGGCTACAGACATTTCAAGGGGCAAAAGTGACCATAGCGTTGTCAGCCCTAATGATTCTTCATTTTCCAGTAAATTAAAAAAGGGAACGAGATTATGGCTACAGACATTTCAAGGGGCAAAAGTGACCATAGCGTTGTCAGCCCTAATGATTCTTCATTTTCCAGTAAATTAAAAAAGGGAACGAGATTCCTGAGTATTTACAAGTCCTGTACTTTGCCCACTTCTTGCAGAAAATATTGTCTTTCTGTTAAGAACAAATGAAAATAACGGTCTGAACAGAGGACTTTGCTGTCTCAGGACACAGTGATAGAAAATCAAGATAAATGGATAAATGGCAATGAGGGAAACAGCATTTTTATCCTTGTTAGAGCTTTAGGTCATGATGAGCAGAGCTATTTGTCCTTTGTGAAAGAACAGAGAAAGAAATCAAGGTCCTCTAAAATAGAGGAGAGCGAGGAATTTGCAAGGCTCCACCCAAGCCTCCTCAGCTATGTTGTGTTATGTTGATTTTGAGGCACGTTTGGCAATTATTGCCACTAAATTATGTGAATTTATGGGTGACGCTTAAGATGATAAAAAGATGCTAAACATCAGATCTTTTTTCCCCACCTCTTCCTGACAAAATAATCCTGTTTGAATAACGAGAGACTCTTTTCTCTTGTTTAGAGGCAAGATCCTGTTTCCTGGAATTCAACATTTGAAGACATTTCCAGGAAAGTGCTGAATATAAGATACACCCTCTTACCCTACTTGTACACGTTAATGCACGAAGCCAACGCTCACGGCAGCACCGTCGTCCGCCCTCTCTTCCACGAGTGAGTGTGGTCCTTCCTTCTCCATTAATCCTGAACTTCCACCCAAGTCCATAGGGTTTCCGTGATTCTCGTAAAAAGGTTTTCCCTCAGTTACAGTGATTTTTCTTGTAAAACTGGCAAAGGATCGAGAAAACGCATGTTCAGCGTCAGCTCGCGGTGACAGCTCAAGTTCTTGCTTTCCCAGAGTGCCAAAATTTTTTTCTTGTATATAAATTTAATTAATATAGAAATTTTAAAGCTCATTCTCACCACCCCTGGTGGCATTCAGTGAATATTTTCCGCCTGGTACTGGATGTATGTAGAATCAGAGAGTGAGTGTTGCAAAAATAGCAAAAAATATAAACAGAGAAACAGAAAAAGAGGGAAAAATAGTTTTTTTGACACAATGTCTTGAGACATTTGCAGGGCAAGGTAACTTCTTTTGGCCAAACTGATGCAGAAGGATTTTTTTTTTTAAATGTTTTTATAGCAATTTAAGAAAAAAAACAAAACTTGGTTTTAGGGACATAAGACTTCATTTGTACCTGGTCAGAAGGGGCAATGTGTGCCAAAGACTGGTTAATGACATCACTTTAAAAATGCAGTAAAATATTTAAAAATGCAGTAAAATATTTAAAAATGCTTGTCTTCTGCTGAAAAACACAGAATTGTCAGTACAAAATCCCGGCCTAATTTAGAGTAATCTAAGACTTGATTCCCACAAAATACCTGTGAAAAAACTAAATGGCCCAAATCAGAAAGTCATTTGGTCACTACTTAATTTTGCTGTTGCTAAAGCCAAGCAAAAGTGATTTTTAAAATTTTGTAATCCAAATATAATGAATAAAAATCACGATATATGTGTAGATATAGGCCAGCAAACATGAAGAAACAGCAGCAACGAAAACTAACAGATAGGAGGTATTTCCCTAACGATTTCCACATTAGGAACTGAATACATTCTTGATGAGTGCTGCTATATTTGTAAATAAAATGGTATTCACTTTTAAGAATTACTATCTCTTACTAATAAATCGGTAATAAATATTACCTACTGTTACTGGTAACGTACTTACAGTTGAGGAAATGGTAATTTTACTGGGAAAAAAGGCTTCAATGCGGAATCGTTCTGGGAAAGGCGGGCACTGAGGGTTTGACCGCTCTTTGGTTACTGCACAGGTTTGTGGAAGACAAAATGACGTGGGAAATCTATGAACAATTTCTGTGGGGACCAGCACTGCTCATCAGCCCCGTACTGAAACAGGTGAAATACCAGAAATAGAAATGTCAGACAAGTTGGGGGAAAAATGAGAAAATGTTAGAAACTGATGAAAATCTTCAAAGGGACTTCGAAGTGACTGCCCTACTCTGCCCTAGTGAGGCCCCATCTGGAGTCCTGTGTCCAGTTCTGGGCTCCCCACTTCAAGAAAGATGAGGAGCTACTGGAGAGAGTCCAGTGAAGGGCTATGAGGATGATGAGGGGACTGGAGCATCTCTCCTACAAGGAGAGGCTGAGGGAGCTGGGCTTGTTCAGCCTGAAGGAGAGAAGGCTGAGAGGGGATCTCATAAATGTTTATAAATACCTTAAGGGTGGGTGTCAGGAGGATGGGTCCAGATTCTTTTCAGTGGTGCCCAGTGACAGGACAAGGGGCAATGGGCACAAACTGAAGCACAGGAAGCTCCAGCTGAACATGAGGAAGAACTTCTTCCCTCTGAGGGTGACGGAGCCCTGGCCCAGGCTGCCCATAGGGGCTGTGGATTCTCCTTCTCTGGAGATATTCAAGCCCCGCCTGGACACGGTGCTGTGCATCCTGCTGTAGGTGACCCTGCTTCAGCAGGGAGTTGGGCTGGGTGACCCACAGAGGTCCCTGCCAAGCCTGAACATTCTGTGATTCAGTGACTTGGGCTAAAGTCTACTTTTTGGCTTTAATAGATCTAAACCAAAAAATGTTTAATTCCAGGGGGCTGTGGAGGTGAATGCTTACCTGCCGAATGCCCGCTGGTATGATTACCACACAGTAAGTAATTTTAGAAACTGTATTATATTTATTTTTCCTAATACGTTTAAACAAGAGTGTATCGTGCTGGGGTGGAGTGAGAATCCACCACCTCTGTTTTACCAACACGTGTCCAGTAGGAGCTTTTAGGGATGTAAAAAAATGACATTTTGGATGATTTTTAAAAATTAATCAGTTTCTTTAATGAAATCTCGTTCAACACAACCAGTTAAAGGGTGGAATATCTGTAATCTGAAGCACTTCTGTGCTGTCTTCTTCTTTTAACCGTTCAATGATACATAGAACTTCTTTTCCAAAAATGGAGAGGAGGAAGAAAAAATTTTAAAGAGTTTTTACAGCCTCAGGCTTCAGACATCACTCCACTCATCAAGTGTTGTGTAACTGTTTTATATATGCAGATTTTCAGATTTTATCTCGAAAATACGTAGTACTGCACTAAAAAAGGATTTGCACTGACATCTTTCTTAGTGTTTATGCATTTATAAACTTCTGTTCTAAAAAAAGTAAATTCTCTCTCTAAAAATTTTAAGAATTATTCTGAATTTCTAAATTTGGAATAAATATATATAAAATAAATAAATGTTCTAAAGTATGTATATATATAATATATATTCTAAATATACACATAATTATATATATAAAAATATATATAAAATACATATTCTAATATATATAATCTAAATTAAATGTATAAATATATATTCTAATAAGTTTTAAATATTCAAAGTTTCTAAATAATTTGGAATAAATAATATAAATAAATATTCTAAAATAAATAGATATCCTAAAAGAAGTTTAAAATATTCAACAAGGAGACTATCCTTTGTGTTTTATTTTTAATTATAAATAGGATGAGTATGTTGACTTTAGGGGACTGTTCAGAAATTTGTCATCTCCCTTGGACCATATCAACCTCCACATCCGAGGCGGTTACATCCTCCCTCAGCAAATCCCTGCTAATACGACATTTTACAGGTACGATAAGAAGAACTGAACAAATAAAATTTAATTTCATTTTTGTTTTTTTTTGCTTTTTAGGGAAGTTATTTAATTAGTGGCCCGGCAAATAAATTGTGTATGAATTACATAGCGAGAGCGTTTTTCTGGCCTCCTTATTTTCAGCCTGGGGAAAGTATAATTTTCTGGTTTAACGTACACCATGCTTGGAGGTAGCTCCCATTTGGTATAAATATTATGAGTCCTGAGAAAATCAATATGCATGGAAGCACCATAATTTTAAGACTTTTTTTCACGTTTTGATTTCCTCCCCATGGTGTCTTTTAAATGTAAAGCTACGGATTGGGGAAGACTGGTAACAGAGATAATTTGAGTTGTGTACAAGTTCTAGAATATAAATTATGGCACCTGAGAAAGATAAAATGTTATTATCTGAGAAAAATTTTCTATTTTTCATAGCCGAAATAACCCATTGGCACTTACCGCTGCGTTGAATGACAGTCAGCTTGCAGAAGGTCAACTTTACTGGGATGACGGGGTGCGCATTGGTAAGTACAAAGTTTCTTGTTTACAAGATAAATGAACTAATTTGGAGTCGACAAGGTGTAAATATTGCCTTTCTTTAGCTCGGTGGATTGTGAACACGAACAGTTAATTTTTATTTTGGGATTATTGTACAGCTGTGCAACACGTCATAGGAACACAAACTGGGAAAAAAATGACAGTAAAATCATTAAGCTAAATAAATTAAACTCAAATTACAGGAAAATGTTAAACAATAAAAAGGATAAAATATTAAATGAGTAAAAAGATGGTACGATAAGAACGTAATGCTCTTATTTATAGGATACATATTTTGCATCAATTAAGTAGTGCCCAGGACACAGGACAAGATATCTAATAAGGACTTGATCTCAGACCTATGGGGAACACAACCCTGGATGAAGTGGGGAGATTTAACTTATTTCCTCCATACTGATAAATTCAAATTATCTTCAGATGAGACATAGCCAGAAGCCTCTTGCCCCTTACACCATCCACTGTGTGTTGTCTTTGTGAAAACTACAAGCTCTCCCCTGAGATTATCCCAAGTAAGGCACAAAATTGGGATTTTTTTTTTTAAAGCCTGCATGATGCGTATACCTGTGTGTAGTATATGCAGAAACATTCTTCTATTTAATTAAAAAAAAAAGGTGAACAGCAGATACATTTACTTTCTTCTTTCTTTTTAACAGATGCGTATGAAGAAGGTGTGTATCTGCTGACCTCATTTACTGCTAATCAGGTACGTCACGTTAATTAACTGGTTTGGAGTACACCAGTTGATTGCTGGCGTAGGTTTAGCTAAATTCTTTTAATTTGGCAGTTTTTAAATTGTTTTGGTATCCCAACACGCCACTAACCGTCTGTGATGGACCATCTCTTATCCAGCGTTGTGAAAACGGTTGCAGGTCCCTAATTATTGATTTTTTTAAAAAAAGTTATATATGCAATAGCCTATTCTGGTAGGATAAACTAATTTCGCAATAAATTGGGGCAACTTAATTTACTTCAGGGGACCTATTCCACATACGCAGATTTTTATTAAGTAGCTGGCCCAGTTTGAAACCACCAAGACAAATGTTGATTCGGATTTTTTTATCTGCACTTCGGTTTTTAATAATTGAGGAGGTTTTATCTTACCAGTAAAAATCCCAGACGTGCCCATTTGCAAATTCTCCTTCTACATATGAAGAAATTTAGGAGAGTTTTGTGCCCAGGCTGCAATATTATGCAATTAACATAATGAAATTGTATTAAGAACAAATGTAAGCTGGAGTAAAAAAATGTCGATTTTAGCTGTATTTATTGTATATTCATGACGCTATAATTTCTAATAATTCTGAAAATTCCAGTTTATTTCAAGAAGGATTTGTATAAAATGAAAGCACGTATCAGTGCAGAAATCCAGCAAGGTCAATCTTTTGTCAGGTGAATTTCTGCATCACTTTTGCAGATCATTTACCAGCATTTACGTAAATGATTACATTTTAGCTAATCATCTTGTGCGTGTTTTATAGCCTTCTAGTTAAGCATATATGTCTATGTAGGATGCAAATTCACTTGGGCAGAATAGAAAGAAATAACAGTATACAAATAAATATATCCGATCAGGAATATAGTCACAGTTAGAACCAGGAAAGTGCTTTCAAACGGTGTATAAACATATGAGCATCCAGTAGAGCTGTGATCTCCAATTTTTTTGACCACGTGTCCCCTAGCAGTAAATAATTTTCTCAGCACCTCCCCCAACACACACATATTTATTTATAAATTGTACATATGTACTACTGTGCTATTATGTAGATAATAAAGCATACACAAAAATAGAAATGTAAAAGGCAGATAAAGCTGAAACTTAAATGGATGAAGTTCGACAGGGCAAGTGCAGAGTGCTGCCCCTGGAAGAAACAACCCCAGGCATCAGTACAGGCTTGGGGTGGACCTGCTGGAGAGCAGCTCTGTGGAGAGGGACCTGGGTGTGCTGGTGGACGACAGGTTAACCATGAGCCAGCAGCGTGCCCTGGCTGCCAAGAAGGCCAATGGGATCCTGGGATGCATTAAGAGGAGTGTGTCCAGCAGGTCAAGGGAGGTTCTTCTCCCCCTCTACTCTGTCCTAGTGAGGCTCCATCTGGAGTCCTGTGTCCAGTTCTGGGACCTCCAGTTCAAGAAAGATGAGGAGCTACTGGAGAGAGTCCAGTGGAGGGCTACGAGGATGGTGAGGGGACTGGAGCATCTCCCCTACTAGGAAAGGTTGAGGGCGCTGTGCTTGTTCATCCTGGAGAAGAGAAGGCTGAGAGGGGACCTTAGAAATGCCTACAAATATCTGCAGGGTGGGTGTCAGGAGGATGGGGCCAAGCTCTTTTCAGTGGTGCCCAGCGACAGGACAAAGGGCAACGGGCACAAACTGAAGCAGAGAAAGTCCTGTCTGAACATGAGGAAGAATTTCTTCCCTGTGAGGGTGACGGAGCCCTGGCCCAGGCTGCCCAGGGAGGCTGTGGAGTCTCCTTCTCTGGAGATATTCAAGACCCGCTTGGACAAGGTCCTCTGCAGCCTGCTGTAGGTGACCCTGCTTTGGCAGGGGGTTGGGCTGGGTGACCCACAGAGGTCCCTTCCAACCCCGACCATTCTGTGATTCTGTGATTCTGTGAAATAGATGCTATTATAAAAATATTTTAGATTTTATTTATTAATAGCATACAAATATTTTCTTCCCACACTCCAATGGATTTTCTTGGGCACCACAGCAATAGAGGACAGTGTTTTCTGCTACCACTATCAAATATCCACGTTAGGAGCCTGATGGAAAAGCAGAGAAAATCTAGTCGGGCAGAAGTTGCTTAATTCGGTTCAATTTTTGTTAACAACTGTTAATTGATTCAAGGTCCCAGCAGCACCTTTGAACAGAGGCTGGTGTGAAGTCACTGACTCAGTTTGTGGCTGCTTTTTATTGTTATTCTTGATTTTATTCTTGATTTTTTAGTGGAGGAAAAGAAGGTTATCCGTAGTAGTCAGCATGGATTCGCCAAGGGGAAATCATGCCTGACCAATCTGATAGCTTTCTAAGATGGCATGACTGGCTGGGTAGATGAAGGGAGAGCCGTGGATGTTGCCTACCTAGACTTCAGCAAGGCTTTCGACACAGTCTCCCATAACATCCTCCTAGGGAAGCTCAGGAAGTGTGGGCTAGATGAGTGGTCAGTGAGATGGACTGAGAACTGGCTGAATGGCAGAACTCAGGGGGTTGTCATCAGCGGCGCTGAGTCTAGTTGGAGGCTGGTGACAAGTGGTGTCCCCCAGGGGTCAGTACTGGGCCCAGCCTTGTTTAATTTCTTCATCAACGACCTGGATGAAGAGTTAGAATGTACCCTCAGAAAATTTGCTGATGACACCAAACTGGGAGGTGTGGTAGATGCACCAGCAGGCTGTGCTGACTTTCAGCGAGACCTGGATAGGCTGGAGAGTTGGGCAGAGAGGAACCTGATGAGGTTCAACAAAGGCAAATGCAGGGTTCTGCATCTGGGGAGGATCAACCCCATGCATCAGTACAGGCTTGGGGTGGACCTGCTGGAGAGCAGCTCTGCGGAGAGGGACCTGGGTGTGCTGGTGGACGACAGGTTAACCATGAGCCAGCAGCGTGCCCTGGCTGCCAAGAAGGCCAATGGGATCCTGGAGTGCATCAACAGAAGTGTGTCCAGCAGGTCGAGGGAGGTTCTCCTTCCCCTCTACACTGCCCTAGTGAGGCCTCATCTAGAGTACTCTGTCCAGTTCTGGGCTCCCCACTTCAAGAAAGATGAGGAGCTACTGGAGAGAGTCCAGCGGAGGGCTACGAGGATGATGAGGGGAATGGAACATCTCTCTTACGAGGAGAGGCTGAGGGAGCTGGGTTTGTTCAGCCTGGAGAAGAGAAGGAGGCAGGGGGACCTAATATATACTTACAGATATCTGCAGGGTGGGTGTCAGGAAGATGGGGCCAAGCTCTTTTCAGTGGTGCCCAGCGACAGGACAAGGGGCAACGGGCACAAACTGAAGCAGAGGAAGTTCCGTCTGAAAATGAGGAAGAACTTCTTCCCTCTGAGGGTGACGGAGCCCTGGCTCAGGCTGCCCAGGGATGTTGTGGATTCTCCTTCTCTGGAGATATTCAAGACCCGCCTGGACAAGGTCCTCTGCAGCCTGCTGTAGGTGACCCTGCTTCGGCAGGAGGGTTGGACTAGATGACCCACAGAGGTCCCTTCCAACCCCGACCATTCTGTGATTCTGTGATTCTGTGATTATCGTTATTCTTGACTTTTGTCATTGTTCTTCAACACAGAAGATACACCGTGGAACATTTACTTTGTTTGAAAGTCAACGATAACTAGTGCTTATTAGAATTATTGGCATTTCCAGTATGTCAGCTTTAAATTTTTGTTTTGAGTGGTTGAAAAACTGGAATTAAATTAGGTGGTAATTATAGGGACTATTGATCGAAAAGAAATGCTTTTTATACAGTAAAAAAAGGCATGTTGTTTCCTCAGTTTTAAAGGTGGCCAAAATATGTTGTTATTTTATTCTCAGTGCTCTTATTTCTCATTTTTTTTGGTCAAGTAATTGGATATTAACTGCTAAGGGAGAAATGGGTATTTTTGCTATTTGCTGTTGTAAGATTACGTAGTAAATGCACATTTTCCTGCTCTTATAGAAAGCTGGTAAGGAAAAGCTTAATTAAATGAGTCTTAAATCCACCCATAATGAAAAATACAATAAAATAATATAGCTATATGATTACATTCTACTTATATAGGTATATCATAGCGGACTTGCATGGAAGCGAAGCAAAACACCATCTCTGGGAAACATAAACAATATTCTCTGCCTGGAGACCTGGTAGAATTGGGTAAAAACTAAAGAAATCATGAATGTGTTACCTACCCAAAAACAAATCACCTGGTCCAAGAAATGCTCCCCCCTCCCCAGCTCACACTCTTATTTTGTTCTGGTCTGGAATGAAGAATTTCACAACCCATCCTCAACATTTTTGCAACCGTAAAAGGCAATTTAAAACAAAAAAAAGCAAATTTAGCAAAACACCTGCAGGATTTGAGCAATAACCAGTGGACACACAGAAATATTTTCACCATTTCAGTAGTTTGGGAAACTTCAGGGAATTACAGGAAGATGACCAAAAAGAAAAGGTCTGTAGTGGATGTTGGCAGAACTATGAAAATGCATTATTTGAATCCTTTCTTATGCTGAAAAATTCAGGACAAATTTTCCCATCAAGACAAATTTATTTAATATTCAGCACCTCATTGGTAGTGGAGAAGTCTGCGAGTGATCTGCAAAGGTGGAGAAACTGGGAAAATCAATGTCTTCAACATTCGGAAAATGAATACCACCGTAGATATATGTGCTGTTTTTCTTTTTTAATTGAAGAAAAGGAAAAAATTCTAAGCCTCAAGTGGGCTGAAAACAGGGTATTCTGACATGGAACCACCGAAGGAAAAATCACTGATTTTCTTTTTTCCTCTTCCTTCAGAACGGCTTAGAAATACAGGTTTTGCACGATGGTTATGCCGATCCAAATAATCTGAAGTTTACTCAAATTAAAGTTTTGGGGTTGACCTCAACCATTCAGCAGGTGACAGTATTCGAGAATGGAGAAGCGATCCCATCTCCTCATGTTGTGTCCTATGACAGCCAAAAACAGGCAAGTCGATGGTTTAATGGGAAATCCTATCCTTGCAATTAGTTACGTGCTCTTGAATGCTTGGGGATTCACCTCTCAGCTGTAATATAATTTCTAAAATATATTTCTTTTTTGCAATAAACCCACTGATGTCTAAGAAGTAAGAACTCCGGGTACTTTTGCACCAAACTTTTTTTCCTACAGAATTAATGAAGTCTCATCACAAGTCACGGTCGCACCGTTCCGTGAGACCTGCAAGCTAAAATCAGTTGATGTTTAATGTAATTTACCACCCTTTCTAGAGAACTTGGCGTTCTGTTGGGTCTCATTTCTTTCTGCCTTTTTGTGGAAAGCCAAAAGATAATGTACTAATATACTAAAATATGTTTACATTTTTGTATGAAAGTAGTATATAATATAAAGATATATTATGCAAAACCTGTAGTAACATAGTATAGCAGAATATAATGTAATAGAATGTAATGTAGCTTAATGTAATGTAACGTAATGTAACAACATAACTTAGAATAGAATAGAATAGAATAGAATAGAATAGAATAGAATAATGTAATGTAATGTAATGTAATATAATGTAATGTTTGAGCCAGCAGCGTGCCCTGGCTGCCAAGAAGGCCAATGGGATCCTGGGGTGCATTAAGAGGAATGTGGCCAGTAGGTCGAGGGAGGTTCTCCTCCCCCTCTGCTCTGCCCTAGTGAGGCCCCATCCGGAGTCCTGTGTCCAGTTCTGGGCTCCCCACTTCAAGAAAGATGAGGAGCTACTGCAGAGAGTCCAGTGAAGGGCTACGAGGATGGTGAGGGGATTGGAACATCTCTCCTACGAGGAGAGGCTGAGGGAGCTGGGCTTGTTCAGCCTAGAGAAGGCTGAGAGGGGACCTCATAAATGCTTATAAATATCTGCAGGCTGGGTGTCAGGAGGATGGGGCCAGACTCTTTTCAGTGGTGCCCAGCAACAGGACAAGGGGCAACGGGCACAAACTGAAGCAGAGAAAGTTCCAGCTGAACACGAGGAAGAATTTCTTCCCTCTGAGGGTGATGGATCACTGGCCCAGGCTGCCCAGAGTGGCTGTGGAGTCTCCTTCTCTGGAGATATTCCAGACCCACCTGGACAAGGTCCTCTGCAGTCTGCTGTAGGTGACCCTGCTTGGGCAGGGGGTTGGGCTGGGTGACCCACAGAGGTCTCTTCCAACCCCGACCATTCTGTGATTCTGTGATTCTGTAATGTAATGTCATGTAATATATATAATCAAAAAGAAGAATTAAGAAGATAAAGAGCAGCAATCAGAATAAGAACCTGCTGTCTCCTATGAGCTGCCGAAAACCAAGACATCTTCAAAGCAGAGTTCCTCATTGCTTTTTTTTGCTTGTTTTTCAAAGGTCCTGGGAATCACCCACCTTGAACTTGAATTAGGCAAAGGCTACACATTACAATGGAGCTAAGATGTCTGCAGATAACACTGGCCGGAGAGCTGAATGTTCTGATCTTCGCAAATTGTTTTTCCCTTCTACTTCTGCCTCTTTGACTTCCTAAAATATTTTGCACTTTAAATATGTACAATTTGTATTTATTATGTGTGGAAAGGAGATGTGGTTTGGTCTTGATCGCAGCTAACTACACCCTGTACACATAAAGTGGAGTTTGTTGGGTTTTATACGCTATGGCACTTTAATATGACTTGGTCTTTCAAAATTAAAACATGAATGGGAAATTAGGTGATTTCCCTATGTCGAAGTTCCGGCTGATGTCCTGCTCACTGTATTTTCTAGAAATATTAACATAGACTGTGGGAATACGGGGCAATAAATCTGCCCAAGTTTAACTTCAGTCCTGATTCATGAGTCAGGGTGACAGAGAAGTATTTAAGGGCAATCACATGAATTGATCTGAAATTAAAAGAAGTTTCAGTTGTTGATCTGTAAAATACTGAAAGCACTTGCAAAAATCCTTGGAAGTTTTGTATATAACCTTCAACTCGAGTTTCTCAAAATTTTGATCTGAAGTTGTATAAAATTAAACTTGATGTTTCAATGCTAACTAAAGAAAGAATCGGTCCCGAGCTTTTCTGGAGTTTGTATTTAATGTAAGGAAATGTTGTTGTAAGCTTACTGAGATAATGGTTCATGTCAAAGACTTTCTGCGTCTAAGAAGTGGAGCGTGCAACCTAAACAGATTGAAAAAGAACATTTCCAACTGAATTTCTTGGGATGAAGCGTCTGTCAGAGGCAGTGGTAATCTCTAGGCCCCTGTGCTGAAAACCCACTTCAATGGTTCCTCTACATGTTAAAATTGTGTAATAAAAGAGTTAAATAGCCAATACGACTCTAGTTGTAGCATTAGTCTACTGAGTCTTCCCTGTACTCTAGGGAAACTGGAAACCCAGAAAGAAAAAAAGAATCATTTCAGATAAAAATCACCATACTGAAAAATATTTTTGGCTAAAGGAACTTGAAATTTTTGTGCTGCAACACCACAGGTGCTCGCATGTGTCTTGCAATATCTCACACCGCAGGCTGTACCGCTGAAGTCCAACAAGCTTGGTTTTCCACAGAATTCAACGAGCAGTAGAAACAAACTCTGTTCATGATCTAATTAGGTTAATTAAGGTTTTTAAATTTTTCAACCAAATTGAAAGCATCTGCCTTTGGTCAACACAAGGGGTCTTCTGCTCCTGGTGTTTCTCTGCTCTTTGCCAGCATTTCTTCCCTCCTCCACTCATTTGAGTCAAAGAATCAGCCAAAACCGACCAGGAGATTTGAATTTGAAGGTGAAAAAAGCTTCTTTTCTCACCACCCAAAGATTATTTCTTTCAAGCTACAGAACTTGCCTGATGTCTTGGTCCAACTTCTGGCATTTGGCCAAGCTGTGATCGGTGGGGGTGGAAAGTTAGGATGTCTTAACTGAGGTGAGACTCCATGGAGAAAGTGGGCTTGTGCAACCTCTTTGATGCCAAGTTGTTAAGGGAAAATCTCTAATGTTTCTTGTCAGCACTATAGTCATTGGGGGCATAGCAACAGCCACCTGCTCCTTACGGGACTTGTGGCTGAGCTTAGTCACGTGACCAGCAAGGCAAGAGCAGCCCAAAGGTCACATCATCAGGTAAGACCATGGTGATAAGGCAGTTCCAAAATCAAAGCAAGAACAACTCAAGGCCCAGATCATCAGGCAAGACCGTGGTGATGAGGCAGTTCCAAGGTCAAGGCAAGAACACAGGTTGGGATGAGGTTCAATGATGGTGAAGAGTCAGACACAGCCCAGTGGTCCCTGGAGGAGCCAGATGGGATGAGGCAGGTCCAAAGTCCAGTTAAGAAGTCCACTCCCAGGTTGAGGTCCTGCTCAGGGAGGCCCATGGCCATGCACAGCTATGGCTATGTTGAACCTGCAGGGCTGAAAACCTGGGTCTGGGCTGAAATGGCCTCATGGGAAGAAGGGGTATGGAGGGCCCTTGTGAGGCTCATCAGGGCCGTTAAGGCCCTTGACAGTAGCAGGGCTGAGCCCCTTGGGTGCCTGGGTTCCCCTGGAGATCTGGGTCCCCTCAGACTCTGGTCCCTTGTAGATGCCAGTGTCCCCACTCCTGGTACCTGAGTCTTTCAGATGATGGAGTCCCCTGAAAGACTTGGCATCTTGGATGTCCAGGTCTCCCTGACACCTGGGTCCCCCTTGTAGATCGTACTGGGTGCTATGGAAAGGCATTTAAAGAATAATGCAATCATCAGGTGTAGTCAACATGCTTTCACAAGGGGAAAGTCTTGTTGCTATGACAAGGTCACCTAATGGGTGAAGGGAAGGTAGTGGATTTAGTTTTCTTGGATTTTAGGATGGCTGTTGATACTATCCTTCACAGCACCCTTCTGGACAAGTTGTCCAACTGTGGGATTAGCGGGTTCACAGGGCACTGGGTGACGAACTGGCTGGACGGCAGGGCTCAAAGCATTGTGGTGAATGGGGCTACTTCGGGCTGGTGACCAGTCACCGGTGGTGCTCCCCAGGGCTCAGTCCTAGGGCAGGTTCTGTCAATATATTTATCAATGATCTGGATGGCAGTGGAGCTTTGCCGTGCATCAGCCACTCCTCCCAGTTTTGCATTGTCAGCAAACTTGCTTTGGGTAGCTATTTATAGGAACTCGAGATGGTTTGTCAATATTTTGATTAGGGTGAGTCATTCTGGTAGACACTTCAGGCAGCAGATGGCCTAGGTGTGACCACGGGGTGCCTGGCCACCCCAGCTCTAGGCTACTGACTCAGATAACAGCACAGTGGGAGGTTTTCCCAAAGCCTGCAGGGCTTGTCCTCGTGTGTCACAGTGGCCCCGGACAGCTGCACCACCGTACAGGCACAGCCCGCTCCAAAATTTCAGACCCTTGGAAAATACTAAAGAAAGTGTGTTTACGCCTCTTTGTCTCCTGGGGGCACCAGGAGTGCCTGATTGGGTGCCTGCATGGGAAATCGTGAAAGAGGATAAAGCAAACCCATTGTCACACCCTGGACAGCTTCATCATCAAAGTAGAAGTGCTGCCATTCAGCGTGACCTGGCCAGGCTGGAAAGTTGGGTAGAGAGGAACCTGATGAGGTTCAACAAAGGCAAATGCAGGGTTCTGCATCTGGGGAGGAACAACCCCATGCATCAGTACAGGCTTGGGGTGGACCTGCTGGAGAGCAGCTCTGCGGAGAGGGACCTGGGTGTGCTGGGGGACGACAGGTTAACCATGAGCCAGCAGCGTGCCCTGGCTGCCAAGAAGGCCAATGGGATCCTGGAGTGCATTAAGAGGAGTGTGTCCAGCAGGTCAAGGGAGGTTCTCCTTCCCCTCTACACTGCCCTAGTGAGGCCCCATCTGGAGTCCTGTGTCCAGTTCTGGGCTCCCCAGTGCAAGAAAGATGAGGAGCTACTGGAGAGAGTGCAGCAGAGGGCTACGAGGATGATGAGGGGAATGGAGCATCTCTCCTACGAGGAGAGGTTGAGGGAGGTGGGCTTGTTCAGCCTGAAGAAGACAAGGCTGCAGGGGGACCTAATATATACTTACAGATATCTGCAGGGTGGGTGTCAGGAAGATGGGGCCAAGCTCTTTTCAGTGGTGTCCAGTGACAGGACAAAGGGCAACGGGCACACACTGAAGCAGAGAAAGTTCCATCTGAACATGAGGAAGAACTTCTTCCCTCTGAGGGTGATGGAGCACTGGAACAGGCTGCCCAGGGATGTTGTGGATTCTCCTTCTCTGGAGATATTCAAGACCCGCCTGGACAAGATCCTCTACAGCCTACTGTAGGTGACCCTGCTTTGGCAGGAGGGTTGGACTACATGACCCACAGAGGTCCCTTCCAACCCCAACCATTCAGTGATTCTGTGATTTTCAAGCAAGGTTTTTTGCCAATGCTTGGTGCTTGTTATGGGTTTACGTGGCAAGATTTTGGTAACGGGGGGGCTATAGGGCTGGCTTCTGTGAGAACCTGCCAGAAGCTTCCCCCATGTTTGATAAAGCCAGTGTTAGTTGGCTCTAAGACGGACCCAGCGCTGCCCAAGGCCAAGCCAATCAGCAACGGTTGCAGCACCTCTGGGATAACATTTTTAAGAAAGGGAAGAAATAAAACTCTGGGTGAGATGGCAGTTAGAGAGAGGAGTGAGACTATGTGAGAGAAACAACTCTGCAGATACCAAGGTCGGTGAAGAAGGAGGGGGAAGGAGGTGCCCAAACTTTCGGAGCAGAGAGCCTTCCCTTGCATCTCATGATGGAGACCATGGTGAGGCAGGCTGTCCCCCTGCAGTCCATGGATGTCCATGGTGGAGCAGATATCCACCTGCAGCCCATGGAAGGGACCTCATGCCGAAGCAGGTGGATGCCTGAAGGAAGCTGTGACCCCGTGGGGAGCCCTGCGCTGTGGCAGGCTCCTGCCAGGACCTGTGGATCCGTGGAGGGAAGAGCCCACTCCGGAGCAGGTTTGCTGGCAGGGCTGGTGACTCTGTGGGGGGACCCACGCTGGAGCAGCCTGTTCCTGAAGGACGGCACCCTGTGGGAGTCCTGCATCCAGCTCTGGAGCCCTCAGCACAGGAAAGACATGGACCTGTTGGATTGGGGCCAGAGGAGGACCACAGAGATGATCTGGGGCTGGAACCCCTCTGCTGTGAGGAAAGGCTGAGAGAGCTGGGATTGTTCAGCCTGGAGAAGAGAAGGCTGCGGGGAGACCTTGTAGCAGCCTTCCGATACTTAAAGGGGGCTTAGAAGAAAAATGGGGACAGGCTTTTTAGCAGGGCCAGTTGTGACAGGACAAGAGGTGACGGTTTTAAACTAAAAGAGGGGAGATTTAGACTGGATATAAGGAAGAACTTTTATACAATGAGGGTGGTGAAACACTGGCGCAGGTTGCCCAGAGAGGTGGTGGAGGCCCCATCCCTGGAATCATTCAAGGCCAGGTTGGACCGAGCTCTGAGGAACCTGGTCTAGTAGAAGATGTCCTTGCCCATTGCAGGGGGGTTGGACTAGCTGACTTCCAAAGGTCACTTCCAACCCAAAGCGTTCTATGATTCTATGATTTCTGAGGGTTGATTTGCACCCTCTGACCAAAAAGCATGGTGGTTTTGGCCTCTACAATGCTCCTGTGCTAGGGAGGACTGTCTAGTCTTCTTCAGGAGAAGAAGCTTGATGAAGGGTGACTTTCTGATGTAGGGTTTCTGGAAAAACAGGGACATATTGTGAGCAACCCAGACACTCTGAATATGGACTCGATCGGTTTGTAGCAGCACAGGCTTCAAGCAGCACAGGCCTCAAGGCCTTCCTCAGGCCGGCTGTGGGAAAACAAACTTTCCCAGGCTGGTTGCGGGAAAGACAATTGTTCTCAGGCCAGCTGCAGGTAAACAGTCGTTCTATGAATACTGACCAATCATAGTTTGAGTATTGATTATGTAACCGGGGTGTTTTATTGATAGATGTGTTTATGTATAGTGACCAATCATAATTGAGTGCTGTCTATAGAATCCAGATGCTTTGCTAATCAAGTTGACTGTTATGGATCATATTGGTCGAGTCCTTGATGCCACCGCAACACCCAGTGCCTGCAGCGCTCCCAGTGCCAGTGCCAGCAGTGTTCCCAGTGCTCCCAGAGCCAGTGTTCCCAGTCCCGGCAGCGCTCCCAGTGCCACTGCTAGCAGTGATCCCAGTGCTCCCATGGCCAGTGCCTAGCAGTGTTCCCAGTGCTCCCAGAGCCAGTGCTCCCAGTCCCAGCAGCGCTCCCAGTGCCACTGCTAGCAGTGTTCCCAGTGCTCCCAGTGCTAGCAGTGTTCCCAGTGCTCCCAAGGCCACTGCTAGCAGTGTTCCCAGTGCTCCCAGGGCCACTGCTAGCAGTGATCTCAGTGCTCCCAGTGCCAGTGCCAGTAGTGTTCCCAGTGCTCCCAGAGCCAGTGTTCCCAGTGCTCCCAGTGCTCCCAGTCGCAGAAGTGCTCCCAGAGCTCCCAGCGCTCCCAGCACTCCCAGCGCTCCCAGTGCTCCGAGTCCCAGAAGTGCTCCCAGCACTCCTAGCACTGCCAGTACTCCCAGAGCTCCCAGTTGCAGAAGTGCTCTCAGTGCTCCCAGTGCTCCCAATTGTAGGGTTTCTGGAGAAACAGGGACATATTGTGAGCAACCCAGACACTCTGAATATGGACTCTGTCCGTTTGTAGCAGCACAGGCTTCAAGCAGCACAGGCCTCAAGGCCTTTCTCAGGCCAGCTGTGGGAAAACAAATCTTTCCCAGACTGGCTGTGGGAAAGACAATTGTTCTCAGGCCAGCTGCAGGTAAACAGTCGTTCTATGAATACCGACCAATCATAGTTTGAGTATTGATTATGTAACCGGGGTGTTTTATTGATAGACGTTTTTATGTATAGTAACCAATCATCGCTGAGTGTTGCACCGAGTGTTTATGTATAGTGACTAATCATAACTGAGTGCTGTCTTTATAATCCAGATTCTTTGCTAATCAAGTTGACTGTTATGGATCATATTGGTTGAGTCCTTGATGCCGCCGCAACATTCTGAGCCCTAGGGTTGTTTTCTGTGTAAAGGCGACCACTCGTCATGTCCTTCCTGGCCATAATTATCTCCCCAAGACATCAGCCCCTTACAGCTGCAAGCCAGAAGGTAGAAGGTATCAACTGTGCAGACACTAGATGAATTTATTGGTCCTGGACAGCCAATACAGGCAAGGCAGAGGGGCAAGAAATGCATCAGGGCATTGTCCTCCTCCCTGACCCCTTCTCCTTCGGTCAGACCATACAGTTCAGAGATTAAAGCCCAAGGTGCAGTGGTCCCCTAAAGGAGGCTGAATTTCAGATACAAATAAGAACCAGGTGTAATAGGAACTTGGTGGGATTATGGGTGAGATGGAGCAGCGACACGCACATGCACACAAAGACAAGCACGCCCTTTGGGAAGGAACATGGACTCATGCATCTTTCAATGAAACACACAAGACTCAAACACAACATCCAGCTTTATTCAGACGAACGCGAGGCAGGTTGGAAGGCAGAGGGATCTGCACAGGGGAAAGGAGCAGCCGAAGCAATGCTGGTTGAAGAGGCACCACTTCTGCCTCTTGGGGATGCTCTGGCAGACAACGAGAAATCAGGCATGGCCCGAGGGTACAGATTGCCTTAGCTAAAGGGAGCAAAACCTTTAGGGGATTCTTCTCATTCCTCTCATTAGTCCATGCGGAATCCCTCTTCCCAATCTGCAAATGAGGGAAACAGCAGCATGGGACATGCCTTCTCTTTAGTCCTGGTCTTCTAAGGGAGATAAATTTGGGGATCAAAGCAGGGAGAAGGGTGAGGAGCAATCCTGTTCATTTTCTCTATCCAGAACAAACTCCTAAAGCAGCTGTGAACAAAATGGGGTTTTGTTTCCTTCTTTTTCTTTGGAAAATTTTAATTTTTTGGTGGAAATTAAGGTGGAAGAACAGTCACACTAGGTTTTTGTTTGGCAAAGAAAATGAACTGCAGGAGTCTAAGAATTAATGAAAGTGAAATATTTACCTCTTCTCTTCATTAGGCGGTGGGAGAAGAAAAAGATGAGTCCATTGATGGTAAAGAATGAACCCCCAACAACGATCTCTCGAATCCAGCTGAATTTATAGCCTGGGAAGGAATCAATGGTGACTTTACTGTTATGCACCTTTTGCCCCAAACAGAGATGATTCCTCAAATTATGAGCAAGCACATCAATAGCTAATCCCATCTTGGAGGGAAGGAGGTGAACTTTCCTCCAGCTCTGCAAATCCCCTTTCTGGTAATCTTGGAAATGGGCGTGGGAGTCAGTGGATGTCCAGATTGTGACAAAATATTGGCTAGCAGATGGATGGGCCTACAAATAAGATAAGGTAAGCTATGTTGCCACCCTACCACATACTAAAAATCAGCTGTAGCAGTCCATGGGAGATGGTGAGATGGTGAGAATATATGGTGCATATGCCCCCAGGGGAATGATGGATTGTCATAGAAAGTTATGATCTCATGAGAAAAGCCAGGTAATGTCATGAGACCTTCTTTTCACTGAGATCCTTTTCTACAGAATCTCTCCTTTTTGTTTACAAAAAATGGGATAGGTATGGCAATGATTTCCAGAGGTCCCACCCAACCCCTATCATTCTGTGATTTGGTCATTCTATGATTTAGTGATGGATAGAGAGACTGAGGCAGAGAGAGGGATGGTCATAGGACAGGAGGGGATGGAGATGAGACTCATGGATGAATTCACAGACAAGCAAACAGGGAATGAATTACCTAATGGTGGGTCAGTAGTTACTAGATGGTCTAGTGAGAAAGGGTTTGAAAACTCACTTTTCACTTTGACATAGGTCCATTGGCTCCTTGCTGAGCGAACGGGACGTCTAGACTCAATTACAAAATAGGCACAACTGTAAGAGCCAGAGAGCTCCTCTCCCGTGATCCCAAGGTCATAGCTGTAGTTCTTCACATTCCATACTGGGATGGAGACTGCAAATCCAAAGTCTGCATAGTACTGGATTTCTCTCACATAATGTGGAGATGGGGGGATGGAGCAGAGTAGCTTGACACAGTTCCCGGATCTATAGACCTGCTGCTGAGGATCCAAGGACAGAGATGGGGCCACAGGAGCAGCTGGGGAAAAAAACCACCCAAAACACAAGACAACACACAATGTAAACAACCAGATATCTATTTACATCAGGACCTGTGCGCAAAACCCATGATTTTTCACAATGTAACTACTCGGACTCAACAAAGGGACTGCAAAAGCGGTGAATTGTTCTGCTGACTACCACTGGGGCAAACACAGAGCCTTGGACTACAGAACAGCTTCTGGGGTCACTCGTGGCTCTCTTTTCCATGCCCTTCTGGAACCATGGGCAGATGAAAAGAGATGATTCCCAGAGATAAGAAATCAAAAGAGCTTAAGCGATTTCTTTGTCCTCACTGAAGTGCAGAAAAGAAGCATTTTTACATGCCCAAAGTAGGAAGGCCTGTAATACACCCCAAACCCCAATGAAAGGCGTGGGGAGGCTCACTGCTGTAAGACCTCTTGCAGGTGACACAGCTGTTAGGCCAACTTCTTCCTACTTGCTCAGAGAAAACCAGGAGCACAAAAGGAGCTTGTGAGAAGACACAGCAACTTCTTCTGTCCATTGGCAACCCAAGCACAGGGCCATCAAACAAGATGACTCTCGAAAGGGAGACATGCGGTGTCTGGATTGATGGTACCCAAGCCATGCAGACAAGACCAACCTACCCTGAACCTTCACTGAAAGAGGGAGGCTTCTTTTGGAAGGAACTTCTTGTCCCAACTCCTCCACAAAGTACATGCACGTGTACTCCCCAGCAGATGCTTCTGCTGCTGTGAGCTGGAGCCAGGCTGTTGGGAAGGCGTGAGGTGCTCTTTGGTTAATTTTCTGCCCGCTTTGATTGAAGAACTGAAATCCCCCTATTTTCCTCTCCTTCGGAGCATTGCATACGACAGCAAAACGTTCTCCTTCATAATAGACATCATAACTGGGGTCTGTGGAGATGGTAGGGGCTGGCAGAGGGTCTGAGGAAGAAGGAAAGGATTTGGAGGACGGGAGGGAACTTTCTGAGGAGAAAAGGAAAGGGAGACATCCCTTTTCCCTCCATTTTACAAAACACAACTCCTCTGCACCTCATTGTCAAAGGTGCATTTCAGCTGGAGACCATTTCGTGAGAGGAATAGCTGCACTTACCTGCAGAGGACACAGTCAACAGTAGCAGATGGAGGAAAGCTGTGAGACAGCAACATTGAGACGACAAGAGAAAGGAGCCTGCAAAAAGGAGAGTAAAGAAGTCATTTATGCAGCAACTTCCCAAAGAAGTCCTGCCCCTTTTGGCCATCAGTCAAGAGGGCAGCCCCTCCCCAGTGCAATGGATTCGTACATCTCAGGGTTCCTTTTTGTGCCACCGTCACACAGAAAGCCTAGATCGACCACCAAGAAAACCTGTGAAAACAATTTCAGATGCCAATGGGAAAAACACCCTACAAAACTCAACGTGTCCCTGAGCTTATCTTTCAGTTACAAGCAGCACATGTTGGATGAGATTATTTGTTCTCTTAGAAGTGATTTGGTGATTGCCAAGAAATTGATTGATATCGGCAGTAGAAAACAAGATCTTGAAACTTAAAGAAAACGGGGCTGTTGAAGTCCTTACAGGGTTAGGGAGGAAGGGAAATATCATAGGTCCTAGCAGGGGAGAAGGGAGGCATTGAGTCAGGGTGCAGGACAGGATGAGCGTGAGGTCTCCTCGCATGGTATACTGGGCTGCAGAAAGGAATCTTTGGGGTTTCTGGCCAGCTATGAGATGGTCACAAATCCAAAACAGTACCATAGGGGCTGCTTTGAAGAAAACTCGCTCCATCACAGTCAGAGCTAGGAAAGGATCCAGGATCTTGGGTTCTGTTCCTGGCCTGGGAACAGTAACCCGTCCCATCAGCCCTGCACTGGACATCAGTATAGGACTGCACCCCCGTCCACCCAAGAGGAAAAAATTCTGACTCAAATATAATAGGTAAGCCCAAAATCAGTTGGCTGTGTCGCCACAATTCCCTGAATAGCATTTGTGTTTGAGCTCAGGGTGTCTCTGGATCTGGTGAACTCCCACCCCACCCTGATCTCTCATGTCTCTACTCATAAATATCAAACTACACTGGCAAAGCCACTTTTCTTCCCCTTTGATATCTACAGGGAAGTGTCGCAAGTCATCCAGATGCAAAGTCTTGTTTTTAAACTTGTGATGTCCTGGTTAAGAAATATTTTGACTGCTTTGCAAATGGACTTCCAAGAGGTACAGTGGAGGAAATAAGAACCTCACCATTCCTAAAGCAAAAGAAAAACGGAAAACTTGTTCATGCTGTGGGTTTTTTGGTTTGTTTTTTTTCCAGTTTGGTGTATTTTTTCTTGATAATGTGAAAAAAACAATCATCTTCTAGACCTTAGCAGTCTCTTCCTTGGGTCCTATAGCATTGACATGAGATGCCAGCAATCGCCAAGCTGCTAACATCTCCAGCTCCATTCATCACATTTCTGTCTCTCCATGGAGAGAGGGCAGCACGTCCCCAAACATTTGCCCTCTTCCTTTCTGCTTCTCAGAAAAAAAAGCTCAGACTTGGGCAACTTCAGAGTAATCTAAGAACCTGAATTTTGGCCTTGACTTCTGTTGGTCATGCCCTAGAGATTCCTTTACCCTGCATTTGAGTCAAGGAGCTCAGTGTCGTGCAAGTGTTGCCAATATGGAAATTCAGGCTAAGGTCTCAGCTAACACCAAGTTCTCGCAGACCCTTAGGACTCTCTGGTAACAACCTTGGGAGTCCAGGGAATGGGGAGTATGGGAACGAGCAGCAGCGGGGAGCAGGACTCTGAGCCCAGCAATGTGAGAAACAGGGCTGGACTAGCGAGATGAAAGATGCAGTTGGGTAATGTGGTTTTGCCGTTACAAGTGTGAGGCAGCAGATGTAATCAGCTGTTCTCTACTGAAAAGTGTCTCCCCACCCCGAGCGCTTGAATGTAGTGACCTTTGTAATGGGGTGAGAGGAACAGAGGAAGAGGATGCATGCAGGTGT
This sequence comes from Opisthocomus hoazin, assembly GCF_030867145.1. NCBI lineage: Eukaryota > Metazoa > Chordata > Aves > Opisthocomiformes > Opisthocomidae > Opisthocomus > Opisthocomus hoazin. The sequence goes on from NW_027448968.1 coordinate 193,486, forward strand.
ACTGTCCATCTTTTCAGCCCCCACTGATGATGCTGAAAACTTAGTGCTGAACAGAGGCGAGACGGAAACAGACCTGAGCATTTGAAGTCCTGGAGCTCAGTTTTGGCCTGAGATAGATCTTAGTTAGACAGATCGTAAATTTGTTTCACCCCCAACCTGGGACGAACCACTCCTAGTCTGGTTCTCCAGCTAGACCGAAAATGGCAGGAGAACAGCTGATCACATCTGCTTTCCTAACATCTACACCAGGGAAAATGAAAGAATATGGCTGAACTGATATTTTACAGCCAGACTGTTTTGCCACAATGAAGATCGTGTGTTGGGTTGCTCTCCAGCACCAGCACAGCAATGTGTTTTCAGCGAAGTGTTCTTAATTTCCTGCAAATATGGATATCCAGCAGATAGGACACAGCTAACTGCATCAACCCACTGGTGGAAATATGAGAATAGAATAGATGGAATGGAATGGAATGGAATGGAATGGAATGGAATGGAATGGAATGGAATGGAATGGAATACAATACAATACAATACAATACAATACAATAATATTTTTCAATTGGAAGGGACCTACAATGATCATCTTGTCCAAGTGCCTGAGAACTTCAGGGCTGATCAAAAGAAGTTAAAGCATGTTATTAAGGGCGTTGTCCACATTCCTTTTAAACACTGACATGGGTGATGTGTTGACCACCTCTGAATGAAGCCTGTTACAGTGTTTGATTACTGAGGGTCTAACAGAAGGGGAGGGGAGGGGAGGGGAGGGGAGGGGAGGGGAGGGGAGGGGAGGGGAGGGGAGGGGAGGGGAGGGGAGGGAAGGGGAGAGGAGAGGAGAGGAGAGGAGAGGAGAGGAGAGGAGAGGAGAGGAGAGGAGAGGAGAGGAGAGGAGAGGAGAGGAGAGGAGAGGAGAGGAGAGGAGAGGAGAGGAGAGGAGAGGAGAGGAGAGGAGAGGAGAGGAGAGGAGAGGAGAGGAGAGGAGACAAGCATGGTTATAGAGTGGAGGGTGCAAGACAGGAGGGAAGATTGGACTGAAAGCCAGAAAGGAGAGAGGGAGAAAGAAGAGATGACGGCAGGAAAAGGGAGGACTTGAGAGATATGTAAGGCAGAAAAAGGACTATAGATGAGAGAAAGGAAAAGAATGGAGAAGGGAGAGGGGAAGAAATGAGAGAAGAGGGAAAATGAGAGATAAACATATGCATGGAGGAGACAAGAAGAGGAGAGGAGAGGAGAGGAGAGGAGAGGAGAGGAGAGGAGAGGAGAGGAGAGGAGAGGAGAGGAGAGGAGAGGAGAGGAGAGGAGAGGAGAGGAGAGGAGAGGAGAGGAGAGGAGAGGAGAGGAGAGGAGAGGAGAGGAGAGAAGAGGAGAGGAGAGGAGAGGAGAGGAGAGGAGAGGAGAGGAGAGAGAGGTAAAGCAAGGGATGAGAGACTCACTGCGGAATGTCACGAGGTGGTAGGTGATCATGGCACCACAATCCAGGGGTTGCCGAGGGCTCTGTGCAGGCCCGTCAAGAAGAGCAGCGTGCCGCCTGATGGCTCTGTCCTGCCTTTTCCATCTGTCTGACCCGAGCTGGATGGTCAGAGGGGCAGTCAGAGGAAGTGCTGAGCAATGAAGCAGAAGCCACTAACCACAGCTGGGAGACTGGGGGAAGCTACACCCTGGATGTTGCATGTCTTGGGGTTGTCATCGTGTTTTCAGAGATCTTTTCCTCCCCATCTGCTCTAGATCACCTTTAGGCTGTCTCTTTACCCATCAATGATAGTCCACCTCATCCTTCCCTGGAGTCGGGGGACAGAAGGTGGCTGCTACCTACTCTGTCTTACCTTAGGTGTCTTCCTCATAAAGAGTGACAAAGAGGATCAGCTGTAGCAAAGTCCTTCATCCTTGTTCCCATTTCCCAGACTACAGGATCCAACATTTCCCTTCTGTTTTTCCCTCGTTCCCATCGTGCCTGTGACCAGCCCAAGTTTGCCAAGCCTAGAGATGTCTGTAGTCTAGTCACCTGCAGCATAAGGGGGAAGGCACATCCGCCCTCAGATAGAACAACAATGGTTTCCACAGCTTCCTCTTGCATTGCACAAGAACTGGGCTGGCACCAGGAGTTGCACAGGGGGCATTTTTGGATCATTTGGAAGCTGCAAAGGACTCCAGGACACATCTTGACTGACATCAACTTCCAGTTTTAAAGTTGGTTCGGATTTTAAAGTCAAAGGAGAACAGAAATGATCCTTCTCTTCTTCCTTCTTGCCTCCTCCACTGAGACAGAGGAGAGGCTGCAGGTGAGATGCCTTTCAGCAAAGATGCGATCCAGGTAATCCCGAGATCAAATACCACTTTAACTAATCAGGGCCATAGGACAAGCACTTGTGTCATCTTCATTATGGAGTTTCTTGGTAAATCACCTGGCTTGCAACAAGCTTGCTGTCGACAGGTGAAAAGGCTCATAGGAGGCCCTCCAGATGATGTAGACTTTTGCAGTCAATGCAGTCTGAGCTCCCATCTTGCATTCAGAGGATCCGGGGTAGGGATGATGAGGTATTGCCAACCTGAGCTGCCACCATCCCACATGCACGGCATGGTTTTGGGGAGGATGCTCTGCATTGCTCAATATTCTGGGGACTCGGGTGTGGTCCAGGCATTCCCAGGAATGAAGGAATTCCCAGTCTGAGGGCAATTTAGGAGCAGAGGTACTCCTCCCTGAATTGGACCTGTTCTGCTCACTGGTGTCACGTTGCCTTTCCCCCTTCACTTTATATCCTCTGATCTGATCCACCTTTGCCCTCATGGCTTACCTCTCCTCCTCTGACAGATCTAGGCTGCCAGCAGCATCAACAAGATGGGTACATCAGCAGCTGCTGCACATACGGGGGCCAATGGGATGGATGGAGACGAGGGCTGTTAGTTAGAGACACAAGGGAAGATATGCAACCGCAAACCATCAGCCCTGTCAGCTTCTCTATCAGCAGCAGTTGTGGCTCTTTCAGCTAAAAATAACCATGCTTAAGGGGTGCTGAGCCCTACAGAAGTCAAAGGGCAGGCACCTTGCTGATGGGGTTGTGGAGTCTCCTCTGGAGAGGTTCAAAACCCACCTGGATGTGGTTCTGTGCAGCTTGCTGCAGGTGACCCTGCTTTGGCAGGGGGTTGGTCTAGATGATCCCCAGAGTTCCCTGTCAACCCCCGCCATTCTGCGATTCTGTGCGATTCTGTCAGTAGTGACAGGTCTGGTCTCATGTCTTTATGATGAACCCTCTCTTTTTCGAGGGCACTGATTTTTTCCCTGCTGCCTGCAGCTCAACAGGAGGGCTCTGAACCTTGTCACGGATGACTGTGCTGCTCTCCACCTCCCACAGTGGGATAGTTCCCTCTGTCCCACCTCTTTCCTCTTGGATTCGATCCACCACATGCCCCTGCATTTCTCCCACCCTCAGGTGCTCAGCTCCTGTGCTGGGACGGGCATCAAGATTTTTTAACAATGATTGTAAATGGAGCTTTCTACTACTTTCCAGCATTGCTGGCAGAAAAGAGTGGCCAAGAACAGCTCAGACTGGGTCTGCAAGCTCACACCGAACGGAAAATGACTGAGCGATCATATCTAGTGCAGAAACCTTATCTCTGTGACAATTACACTGCTGTTTCTCTTTCCTGTTGAAGGGGCAGAACCACTGGTAAAGACAGAAGACTCGATGTTTTCAGATGTTTCTTCTTTTTTAAAAAAAATTAATTTTTACTTTCATTAGCTTCTGGGCAATGCTATTAAAATAAGAATGTGCTCATGTGATGAGATCCCTGACAGACACCTACCTACTGTTTTTGCTGGCTAACAACATAACTGCCTTTCCGCTTCAAACTCCTGTAAGCCCAGTGGCTCATGAAATGATGAGAGTCCTGGAGATGTGGATACACTTCATTAAAATCCATTAAAACCGAAGTTCATTAAAATTCCTTTTCTCGCTTTTCTATTTTCACCTTTCCAGAGCCACTGAAACAATCAAGCCTCTCTTGTGCCAATCCAGAACTTCTTCCCAAAGAATAAAGTATGCAACTGGTCTGCTAGTTTAGAATCATAGAATCATAGAATCATTAAGATTGGATAGGACTTCTGAAATCGTCAAGTCCAAGCATCAACTCAACGCCACTATGCCTGCTAAACCACGTCCTGAAGTGCCACATCTACATGTTTTTTTGAACACCTCCACGGATGGTGACTCCACCACTGCCCTGGGCAGCCTGTTCTAATGTCTGACCACTCTTTCAGCAAAGACATTTTTCCTAATATCCAATCTGAACCTCCCCTGACACAACTTGAGGCCACTGACTCTCGTCCTGCCGCTAGTTACTTGGGAGAAGAGACCAACACCTGCCCCACTACAACCTCCTTTCAGGTAGCTGTAGAGAGCAATAAGGTCCCCCCTCTGCCTCCTCTTCTCCAGACTAAACAGCCCCAGCTCCCTCAGCTGCTGCTCATCAGACTTTTCTCCAGACGACTCACCAGCCTTGTTGCCCTTCTGTGGACACGCCCCAGCAACTCAATGTCCTTCTTGTAGTGAGGGGTCCAAAACTGAACACAGTACTAGAGGTGTGGCCTCACCAGTGCCCAGTACAGGGGCACGATCACCTCCCTACTCCTACTGGCCACCCTATTCCTGATACAAGCCAGGATGCCATTGGCCTTCTTGGCCACCTGGGCACTCTGCTGGCTCCTGTTCAGCTGGCTGTCGACCAGCACCCCAAGATTTTTTTCCACCGGGCAGCTCTCCAGCCACTCTTCGCCAAGCCTGTAGCATTGCATGGGGTTGTTGTGACCGAAGTGCAGGACCCGGCCCTTGGCCTTGTTGAACCTCATACAGTTGGCCTCGCCCCATCAATCCAGTCTGTCCAGATCCCTCTGCAGAGTCTTCCTACCCTCCAGCAGATCAACACTCCTGCCCAATTAGGGATTAATGCCAGGCAACACAGGGTCACACAGTAGTTGAGGTTGGCAGGAACCTCCGGAGATCGTCTAGCCCAGCCTCCCCTTCTCAAGCAGGTTCAGCTGGAGCACGTTCCCCAGGACCACGTCCAGTCAGGTTTTGAATATCTCCAAGGATAAGAGACTCCACAACCTCTCTTGGCAACCTGTTCCCATGTCTGATTGCCCTGACAGTAAAAAAGCTGGTTTCTTGCATTCAGATGGAATTTCATGTTTTTCACTTTGTGTCTCCTGAGTGCTGGTCGCTCTTTAAACAACACTTCTTCCATGCACAGGAGCAATGCATCCCCCTGAGAAAGAAATTTAGCAAAGGAGGCAGGAGACCTGCATGGTTAAACAAGGAGCTTCTAGCGAAGATCAGGCAGAAGAGAAAGGTCCATGGAATGTGGAAAGAGGGACAGGCCACTTGGGAAGAGTACAGAAACGTGGTGAGAGCATGCAGGGATGCGACGAGGAAGGCCAAGGCTCACCTGGAATTGAAGCTGGCAAGGGATGTCAAAAACAACAAGAAGGGCTTCTTCAACTACATCAGCAGCAAAAGGAAGGCTGGGGACAACGTGGGGCCGCTGCTGAATGAGGCGGGTGTCCTGGTGACGGAGGATACAGAGAAGGCAGAGCTACTGAATGCCTTCTTTGCTTCAATCTTCAGTGCTAAGACTGGCCCTCAGGAATCCCAGGCCCCGGAGGTAAGAGAAGAAGCCTACAAAGAGGACGACTTTCCCTTGGTAGAGGAGGACTGTGTGAGGGATCGCTTAAGTGATCTGGATGTCCACAAATCCATGGGCCCCGATGGAATGCACCCACGAGTGCTGAGGGAGCTGGCGGATGTCATTGCTGAGCCACTCTCCATCATCTTTGAGAGGTCCTGGAGGACAGGAGAGGTGCCCGAGGACTGGAGAAAGGCCAATGTCACTCCAATCTTCAAAAAGGGCAAGAAGGAGGACCCAGGGAACTACAGGCCGGTCAGCCTCACCTCCATCCCAGGAAAGGTGATGGAGCAGCTTATCCTGGAGGCCATCATGAAGCAAGTGGAAGAAAAGAAGGTTATCAGGAGTAGTCAGCATGGATTCACCAAAGGGAAATCATGCCTGACCAATCTGATAGCTTTCTACGATGACATGACTGGCTGGGTAGACGAAGGGAGAGCCGTGGATGTTGTCTGCCTTGACTTCAGCAAGGCTTTCGACACAGTCTCCCATGATATCCTCCTAGGGAAGCTGAGGAAGTGTGGGCTGGATGAGTGGTCAGTGAGATGGATTGAGAACTGGCTAAATGGCAGAACTCAGAGGGTTGTCATCAGCGGCGCTGAGTCTAGTTGGAGGCTGGTGACAAGTGGTGTCCCCCAGGGGTCAGTACTGGGCCCAGCCTTGTTTAACTTCTTCATCAACGACCTGGATGAAGAGTTAGAATGTACCCTCAGCAAGTTTGCTGACAACACCAAACTGGGAGGTGTGGTAGATACACCAGAAGGCTGTGCTGCCATTCAGCGTGACCTGGATAGGCTGGAAAGCTGGGCAGAGAGGAATCTGATGAGGTTCAACAAGGGCAAATGCAGGGTTCTGCACCTGGGGAGGATCAACCTCATGCACCAGTACAGGCTTGGGGTGGACCTGCTGGAGAGCAGCTCTGCGGAGAGGGACCTGGGTGTCCTGGTGGACGACAGGTTAACCATGAGCCAGCAGTGTGCCCTGGCTGCCAAGAAGGCCAATGGGATTCTGGGGTGCGTCAAGAAGAGTATGGCCAGCAGGACGAGGGAGCTTCTCCTTCCCCTCTACACTGCCCTAGTGAGGCCCCATCTGGAGTCCTGTGTCCAGTTCTGGGCTCCCCAGTTCAAGAAAGATGAAGAGCTACTGGAGAGAGTCCAGCGGAGGGCGACGAGGATGGTGAGGGGACTGGAGCATCTCTCCTACGAGGAGAGGTTGAGGGAACTGGGCTTGTTCAGCCTGAAGAAGAGAAGGCTGCGAGGGGACCTTATAAATGCCTACAAATATCTGCAGGGTGGGTGTCAGGAGGATGGGGCCCGGACTCTTTGTAGTAGTGTCCTGTGACAGGACAAGGGGCAATGGGCACAAACTGAAGCAGAGGAAGCTCCAGCTGAACACGAGGAAGAACTTCTTCCCTCTGAGGGTGACGGAGCACTGGAACAGGCTGCCCAGGGAGGTTGTGGAGTCTCCTTCTCTGGAGATATTCAAACCCCATCTGGACAAGGTCTTGTGCATCCTGCTGTAGGTGACCCTGTTTCAGCAGGGGGATTGGACTAGATGACCCACAGAGGTCCCTTCCAAGCCCGAACGTTCTGTGACTCTGTGATTCTGTGAAGGTGACAGGGGATGAATTTGAGGACAAAGTGGTGCTCAGACCCATGCAACCAAACCTAAATCTTATAGAAACCATAAACATTCTTAACAGGAGACAAGAAGAAAAAAAAGATCAAGAAGAAATTGGCCATAAATTCTGATTGCTCAGCTGATTAGCCCGTTTTGGCTAAAAAAGCACAATTATTAGGGAGGAAATCAAGAAGAAACAAGGTATAAATTGGTTACAGTTTGCGTCAACATACCGATAATAGATTTATCGAGCTGATCCCAGGCTGCGGTATTGTCACCCAGCCAATGTCCCGACCACTTTCCGCTGCTGGGGTAGGTTGAACGGGTGACAACGATGCCTCGCTCCTTCGTCATATTCCGCAAGGCACTGGGAGAAGAAACCAACAGGATGAGAACAAAGATAATTGTAAAAGGTCTTACATATGACTCTGAAAATAAAATTGGTGGCTTGTCTTTCGGTAGCAAAGCGCTGCCTTTCTCTCCTTGTGAGCAAGAGCAGTCATGAACCCAATTGAGATGTGATTTTTGCTGGAATTCACTGTCTCCCACACATCTGCAGAAATGAAGAATGAAGTGTCAAGCAACCCGGAGTTAGAAAATGAATTGGCAGCACAAGGAGGCACTAAATTAAGGATTTCCAGTTAAGACTAATGGCTTTAGAGGAAAATGGAGGTGTAGCCCAACTTCCACAATTTTTAGGGGTTATGTGACCTGCCCCAGGGCACGTTAGTCCGTTATTGAAACATCAGAAAATTGTCCGCAACATTTAATAATGATACTAACAAAATTCCCACCAAGGCAATAACAACGGTGAGAACAGGAGTGCTGGGAATATTCGACCTGTCAGCACAGCATTGGTTGCCCGAAGGGTGTCAGAACAACAAATAGATCTTTGCTCTGTAATCATCGCAAACGAAAAACGATTATTTGAAATAGCCAGCATAGATTTGTCTGCAAATTACCATATTAAACCTGACATTTTCATCTTGGAGTGAGAGTTTCCCCTTTTCAGCAGTGTTTTATTTATTTTAATTATATTCATTTCAGAATAGCTGTCTTGTAGCCTATATTTTAAAATCTCTATCCTTTTTCCTTCCTTTGATGTAAGGCCGAAAGAAGATCAACACTACAAATAAACCACATTATCACAGAAATAGGTGGAAACAATATTTTTTGTGTACTTTTGAGTTACTCAAAGCACTTGAGACTATCATTGACTAATTGTTATTGATTGATTAATCGAAGTGTTTAGAATTGTTCTTAGTTCTCCATTTGTAAGGGACAGAGGAGTGTTTTGAGGTTGGGTTTTTTGGGGTGAAATTATTCACTTTTAACTCAATTGAAACACTGAAGATATTCAGATGCAAAGAAAAATTATCAGGAAAAAATTCTGGTAAATAAACTGGTGAAACCGTCATGAGAATACAGACAGCGAATAATAATTTGCAACGTATTTTTGAAAGAACAATAAGATGCAGCATACTCAAGGGTGGGTTTTGTTTGCGACATCCATAAAGGTTGTGGACGTTGTAGTGACTGACAGGGGAACCATCAGGGAGATACTGCTGCCCTTCCATGCAGAGTGTTTTGAAAAGCAATCCCTCTGTTCTAGATCCTAAATCTGTTGGAAAGAGAATGAAGACATCTGTATTTTATCGATTTGCATCCAGTGAGAGTTCTAAAGGGTTAATTTTTCATTGTTATTATTTGCATGATCTTAATTGATGTTAACTTCCTTTTAAATATTTACATGGTCATTTATTTTATTTTAATGAAAACAAGATGTTAGCTTTTCTGAAACTGGATTTCAGAAATTTAGGAAATGCTGAAGTTGGGTTTTAGAAGTTTAGGAAATTCTGAAATTCCTGACCGTCCCACATAAGTTTCTGGGTCTGCAAGAGAAATAGGAACTCTCTTGTCGAGGCTCTTACTGAAGAGGTTTAACAAGTAAACCAAATATATCCTAACTCAGAAAATATTGCAAATCTTCATAAATACTGCCATATCAGCCATACACAGAGAAAACCTGGGGGGGAAGTCAATTTCTGAATACTCTGAGAAATTATATTAGAACACATCAGGAAGTAACAGCAGTATTCTAACCAAGCATTAGTGAGTTATTGCCAATTAGTGCTAATCTACACCCGTACTCGAGTAGAGGCCTGCTAAGGAGAGCAAGTGTTTCAAGACCATTCCTCAATTTAGGCCTTATAATTTTGCATGTAAATAACTACAAATCACAGAAGGCAAAAGGATATTTTCTGAGGTTTTAGTCGTTAATCACATTTTTCGCCTGGGAAAACTATGCAAAAAGCTGAAAGCCATGTCCTTGACCAAGTCCAAAGCAAATTCCCTAGATAAAAGATAGAGAGCAAAATCTAGCTACAAAAAAATCTTCATTTGGAGAAGTGCCATGTGGGTCATTGTTGTCACCAACAAAGTCTGCAGTTAAGAGTGTCAATCACCACCAACAACTGGTTGACTTCCTGTTATCACAGGATCCCAGCACGGCAGGGGTTGGCAGGGACCTCTGTGGGTCACCCAGCCCAACCCCCTGCCAAAGCAGGGTCACCTACAGCAGGCTGCAGAGGACCTTGTCCAGGCGGGTCTTGAATATTTCCAGAGAAGGAGACTCCACAGCCCCTATGGGCAGCCTGGGCCAGGGCTCCATCACCCTCAGAGGGAAGAAGTTCTTCCTCGTGTTCAGCTGGAACTTTCTCTGCTTCAGATTGTGCCCATTAGCCCCTTGTCCTGTTGCTGGGCACCACTGAAAAGAGTCTGGCCCCATCCTCCTGATTCCCACCCTGCAGATATTTGTAGGCCTTTCTAAGGTCCCCTCTCAGCCTTCTCCAGGCTAAACAAGCCCACCTCCCTCAGCCTTTCCTCGTAGGAGAGATGCTCCAGTCCCCTCCTCATCCTCGTAGCCCTTCACTGGACTCTCTCCAGTGGCTCCTCATCTTTCTTGAACTGGGGAGCCCAGAACTGGACACAGTTACGGGTTCCTTTATGTATTTGGCTACCTAATTTATCTCATTTGTGCCACATCCAGAGTGTAAGAAGTTCTGTATAAACCAGAGTGACCCAAAATATTTAAATTGTTTACAGCAGCGATCAGACTTACTGGGTAAATACGGCGGAAAATTTAGTTCTTCATTTCTGCAGCCACCAGTGGCCCCGTTGACAAAGCTCGCGGGTTCGTTCATGTCCTGAAAACACAAACCAAAATGCTAGACAAACAAGTTTCTCTTAAATTTGGGCAATTAGTTCCTTTCAGATATTTTACGTTGTGCCTCTCTTTGTCAGCAGGCTGACCAAGGAAACGAAATGCACAGAAAAACTCTGATTTTCAGGACTGACTACTGCATTTTTTTTTATTCAGTGTAAAACAGCAGTTCGACAGATTAATTTTTCTGATGAGAAATTCTCTTCCCAGACAGATTCTGAATATCTCATTTCCTGGGGAGTAAAGCATCAAATTCATAGAGATGAACTCAAGGCAGAGGCTTCAGTTTTAAGAACTTCTTATTTATCAGGCAGATTTCCTGAAAAGGGCGGTTTTCCTCTGCATAAAATTGAAATCAATACAGAAAATACAGATACATAAATTGCTAAGATGTCTGAATTTTGTAATGATGGTTCTTGTCCTCAGTGCCTGTGGTCCTCTGGTTGCAGCAGTACACCAGAGCTGGGTTATGGGAAAATAGGAAATATTTTTCTGGGTTTCTAGAGGTTTGGGGGCTTTCTATAGCAATATGTTAATATTTAATAGATTCCACGGCTATTGCAAGTCAAATTAATTTACAAAGAAAGCTCAACCTGTCATTTACCTCATTTTGCCTCACAGAAGTAATACTGGTAAAAATAATCGTCTCATTTGAGAAAAAAAACGGGACTTTAGAAACTTATAGAAAAACAACAACACTGCAAAAGAGCGTTAGGCAGGTCAGAAGTAAATAATGAAGTTTTGAGAAATTAAAATCTTTCAGCTGGCCAAAAAAATAAAACAAATAAGGATGCTGTGAACAAGAAGGATTTTTAAACTTCGGTAGAACATTCACGATATTTAGCATTAAACATCTGTATGCTTCCTTGCTTGGAGACATAAGAATATTGTTGAGGCTTCAGGGGTTGAGAACCAATCTTCAAGTAAAAAGGCGCAGAAAAATCTCAGAAATAGAATTTTTTTTACACTTACGATCCATAGGCCGTCAAACTTCAAGCTTCTCGATGCGTTGTGTGGGTTATTGTAGACTTCAGTGATTTCTCTGGTCCACCATTCAGCTGTCGAATTGCGGAAGAAATCTGGGAAAGCTACATATGCTCGGTAGAGCTGTAAAAGTAGCAGATAAAAAGATAAATGAAGTGTAGACACAGGACTGAAACCATCCCACTACTAAAATGCTGGAATTCAGTTTAAATTTAAAACAAAAATTTAATTGTTTCTTAAATAATTCATAGCTTTGCTGCAGTTTTTAAATGTTTTGGCAGAAAGGTTGGACAGTTTCTGCAGCTCACTCTGATGTGAGTTTAGGGGGTTTTAATGTTCTAGCAGAAAAACTGGCCACTTTCTGCATCCGACTTCATAGATTTAATTTTATCCACCAGTTCATTACTATGAACTTCAACGAATCTGCTGCTCACTCTCTATTTATGTCCAAAAAATACCAAATGTTTACCTCCACTTGGGTGTCCCAATCCAGCGAATCATCAACTTCTACATTGGGAAAATCTGGCCAGACCTGGTAGGAGGAAAATGTTAAAATAATCAAACTAAACTGGATATTAAAAAAAAAAATAGTATCAACAGCAATAAAGATTCGCCTCTGCTACATATTCCAATGGTGACGCAAATTGAAGACACTTCCATCGGCAGCATTCAATGTGTCATCTAAATTTGGGAATGTACAAAATATTAGAAGCCTCTTCCTTGACATCTAACCTGGTGTGATGCTTATTTGCATAAAATAGTCAGCTTTCAAAGAACCGCACCTTTGCGTATATGATGTCATCGGTATTGGGCCATTTTATGAAGACGTCCTGCTCCAAACCTCTTGTGAAGGCGGGGTAATCGGTTTCATTACCAGATATGGCTGGATCCTAAAATTAAAGGTGATGCAATTTTACTTTTATGCTCAAAAACCAAATATAGAAACGCTAGTAAATGCATTCTGTATTCCGCAATGACATACTCTAACTTCAAACCAGAATTCAACACTCACCAGGATTAGGATAAACCTCATTCCTTCTTCGTGTGCTTTATTAATTAGAGCTGGCAATCCAGCAAATCGTGGGTTAAGGGTGAAGTCCAGTTGCCGTTCCATATAATCAATATCCACGTACTGGACATCCTACAGTTCACACACAAAAAAAAACTTTAAAATAAAGGGCTTTTTTTTGTCATTTCTGGAATGGCATCATCCACATCACCCACTAGCAAGTTCATCATCCATTTGCAAAATTAGGCAAACTACTGACTTTTCTTTTTAAACAACAAATTGGAATCTGCTGCAGCTGAAAACTCACATTATCAGATCAACACCCTGCCACAACCTACCCGGTCTGAAATCCAGCTTTCACCACTGTATTTATCGTGAAGAAAATAGAAATTCATACCCGCAAGCAAAATAACACCCCTGGATTTGTGTGTAAGTGTAAATATACGTCAGCATGCACACTGCCTGCATACAGGTTACTGTCCAGAAACAAGCGAATCCGTTGCTCCATATCGAATTTGATCCTAATTACAGAATCACAGAATCACAGAATAGTAGGGGTTAGAAGGGACCTCTGTGGGTCATCTAGTCCAACCCCCCTGCCGAAGCAGGGTCACCTACAGCAGGCTGCACAGGACCTTGTCCAGGCGGGTCTTGAATATCTCCAGAGAAGGAGACTCCACAACATCCCTGGGCAGCCTGTTCCAGTGCTCCGTCACCCTCAGAGGGAAGAAGTTCTTCCTCATGTTCAGACGGAACTTCCTGCGCCTCAATTTGTGCCCATTGCCCCTTGTCCTGTCACTGGGCACCACTGAAAAGAGCTTGGCCCCATCCTCCTGACACCCACCGTTCAGATATTTGTAGGCATTTATAAGGTCCCCTCGCAGCCTTCTCTTCTTCAGGCTGAACAAGCCCAGTTCCCTCAACCTCTCCTCGTAGGGGAGATGCTCTATAAAATTAAAGCCATGTTTAATTTAGGTGCAATTTTGTTGGGTCTAAAGCTTCAGCAGCTTTCCCAACAACATGCCAAAAAACAGCTTTCTCAGCAAGGAACAATGTATAATGAAAATAAAGTTGCTTTGTCTTGTTTCCCTTGTGTTTCCCTGTAAAATGCATCAAAAAAATGAACTGTGGCATTAATCGTAGCATTTCTTGCATTGTTTTGAATTACACAATAACTCGAAGCCAGAAATTCAAGCTTCAGTGGCTTTCGACATACATAGGGTATGTTGGCTCTTTTCATGTCTTCCACCAAGTCGGCGATTTCAGTGTCATTTTCATACCCGTAGTGGCATAACTGGAATCCCAGTGCCCAGTAGGGCGGCATGACTGGTCGTCCAATCAGCTAAAAACGAAAGCAGAAGAATGCTTATTGCAAACAGATGGAAACCGAACAAAACAAAACAAACAAACAACAACAACAACAAAACCCAAATGCTTTGAATTTGCAATGGGAGAATCGTACCGCGGTGTATTCTTGCACGACGAGCTCTGGCGTTGGACCCAAAACCATGTAGAAGTCCAGAATTCCCCCAGTGGTGCGATACGTCAGAGCAGGCGTGGGCTGCAAGGTGACATCTGAAAAACGGAGGCAGCACAAGGAGGCCACAAAGGTCTGAGTGAGGCACAAATCAAACGTTGAAGCAAAACATGTTGAGAAAATAAAGTGGGTTTGGGTTTTTTTCTTTTACCCATTGCATTGCTGTTGAGCAGGAGAACTCCATGGGCGTTGCCATCTTCTTCAAGACCCATATAGAATGGATGGAAACCATACGAATTCAACTTGTACTACAAAAGTAATAAAAGTATTTTCTATTGGAAAGACATCGTAAGCGCTCAGTTGTTTGCATCTACCAATAAATTATCCATTCTAAGTAACAGGGTTAATAAATGACTGTAATAAATAACAAGGTTAATAACAGATTAGATATAGAGCTGTGGAGCAGGCAACAAAGAATGTTGCCTGTTGAACACCCAATAGGTAGTGTTGACCAGGAGCAATCACTTTGAGCTATAGATTTTGAGCTCAATTTCTTTCCAATTGCTCAAGGCAGGGAGGGAAGAAAATGCATTTCTAGCTTCAAAAATTGCTAATGTGAAATCACTTCCCTAGGAAGAAACTTCTTCTCAGGTATTTCCAGGTAGGCTTTATCATCAAGACAAGCTGGTGACTTTCTCTTACGTTTCCTTTACTCAAAAAGTTTCAAATTTCCAAATAATAGCTATAATAAGGTACCACTACCCCATGATTAATCCCTTGCTAATCGCCAGTACTCAAGTTATGCAAAATCCAACTCACGGGTATGCTGAAACATGAAATTTCTTTCATTTGACTCTATCAGTTGTCATTCAATCCCAAAGCTGTAGGACTATGCCAAGGTCTGACCCAGGAGGAGAGATCGTAGAACCATAGAATCATAGAATGGTTGGGGTTGGAAAGGACCTTTGGAGGTCATCTAGCCCAACCTCCCTGCAATGGGCAAGGACATCTTCCACTAGACCAGGTTCCTCAGAGCTCCCTCCAACCTGGCCTTGAATGTTTCCAGGGATGGGGCTTCCACCACCTCTCTGGGCAACCTGCGCCAGTGTTTCAGCACCCTCATTGTGAAAAAGTTCTTCCTTATATCCAGTCTACATCTACCCTCCCTTAGATTAAAACCACTAACCCTTGTCCCGTCACAACAGCCCCTACTGAAAAACCTGTCCCCATCTTTCCTATAGACCCCCTTCAAGTACTGGAAGGCCACAAGAAGGTCTCCCCGCAGCCTTCTCTTCTCCAGGCTGAACAACCCCAGCTCTCTCAGCCTTTCCTCACGGCAGAGGGGTTCTAGCCCTCAGATCATCTCTGTGGCCCTCCTCTGGCCCCAATCCAACAGGTCCATGTCTTTCCTGTGCTGAGGGCTTCAGAGCTGGATGCAGGACTCCCGGTGGGGTTGCACCAGAGCACAGTAGCAGAATCCCCTCCCTCGCCCTGCTGGCCACGCTTGTTTTGATGCTGCCCAGGATAGGGCTGGCCTTCTGGGCAGTGGTTCATGTCCAGCTTTTCATCCACCAGTACCCCCAAGTCCTTCTCGGCAGGGCCGCTCTCCATCCCTTCATCCCCCAACCTGTGTTGACACCAGAAGTTGCCCCAGCCCAGGTGCAGGATTGGCTGTCTCCATCACCAAGCAACACCAGTTGACACAAAGCAAAAAGCAGAAATTCCAGAAAAGAAAGCAAAACGGGGATTCTTTTTTTTTATTTTCCCCACTTACTCCAGGAGGCTGGTCCCTGGTGAACATGCCCCAGCTGTGCCAGTTCATGTCGTGTCGAAACGTCGCGTGTTCAGTTTCACCAAATCCGTACAAATACTGGGATGCCAAGCGGGTGGAAATCTGAATGAACATGTCGCTGAAGGTGAAAGTTGGTAGCTGAGAATCCCAGCTGAAAGAGAGGAAAATAGAGCAAGATGACTGCAGTATCGGTGCCGGGCGTAGCTGGTGGTCACCTCATCAAGGCCAACTTGATTGCCCAGAGAAGTGGTTGAGTCACCATCTCTGGAGGTGTTCAAAAAACGTGTAGATGTGGCACTTCAGGACATGGTTTAGCAGGCATGGTGGTGTTGGGTTGACCGTTGGACTTGATGATCTTCGAGTTTTTTTCCAACCTTAATGATTCTATGTTTCTATGAACTGTTTCTCTCTAAAAAATCTCATTACTCACAAATCTTGAAATAAATCTGTCATGGTTAACAAGAAAACTTAAAAAATACTAGGATTTTTTTTCAGAGTTTAATGGGGGAGGGTTGTGCAGATTATGTTGAAACATCACTTTTGAATCAGCTTTTTTCTGTAAGAAACTGAGTCACAACCTGATAGTGTTCTTCCAATGATCGCCGTAAAGGCTGAATTATGGCAAACAGGAACTCAACTTGCAATTCAATTTTTATCAAAGAATGGAAAAAAAAAATCAAAAACAGCAAGACAAAAAAACCCAAGCAAATATATGGGAGGCACAACAATTTCTACGCTTTCTAATATTTTCCATAGTATTATGAAGGGGTTTTGTGCATCTATTTGCTTGGGAGCACAACAGCCTGTGTTTGGAAAGATCTGGCTTTGTATTTGAAGATGATGCGCAGGACTTGTAGCCCGTATCAAAGTACGAGATGACAGGGAAACACCTCAGCCAATTTGGGGAAAAAACAGGGTCTTGCTCAGGTCGCCTCCTTCACCCTTCCTCTGGGTTAATATCTGCATAATTACACAAAGTTCAAGCGACCGCTGCTGGAGAAGAGTTTGGTATTTGACAGATGGAGTCATTCTACGGGACAGATGCAAAAATTTGTGTCGTGGCATTTAGAACAGACTGGACAATAAAACAAATAAAGGAAAAGGAGAAAGGAGCAGAACAAAAGGGGAGGGCAAGAAACAGTTAAGAGAAAAATGAAAAGAAAAATAATGGTGTTTAATTTAATTTCATTTATAAATAAAAGAAAAATTAATAAACAACATGAATTTAAAAATAAAAATTTGCAAAATTAAATTTAAAAATGAAATATTAAAAATTGGCAAAATGAAATTTTAAAATGAAATTAAATGAAACGAAATGAAACGAAATTAAATTAAATGAACATGTCTTACATCACTGTCCCTGTGTGTCTGCGTCGAACCTGGACGCCAAATGGTTTGTTCTGAACCATTACGTCATAAAGTCGATTCTCGGCTGTGCTCTCGGGGGACTCGGGGAGATTTAGTGATACTGGCACCTCATATCGTTTGTTTGCGTAATCATAAATCTGTGCATGGGAAATGAATTCATTTCAACATATGTGGAATATGCATAAACAGCAAGTTATATTTTCAAGAATTCGGGATAAAAATAGTGAAAACACTTCCTTGTATTCCTGTCAACAAATAGCAATTAATGTACGGAGTGGAAGACTCCAAGTCGCACACAGAGAATTCTTCAGTTTTTTCTTACTAATAGTGGTCAGAAACCCAAATTACTTAAAATAGTAGAGAAATTTGCTGAGATAAGCATTTTCTTTCAATCTGTATTCTTTCTCAAATTCCTTCCAAATATTTGGGCTGGGAAATAACAAACTCTAAGGCTTTATTTGGAGCCGGGAATGACTCATTTCATTATTTAAATATATTGATTCAAGGGTATTTTTATGTATGGTAAATTAATTTAACATCTTTTTTGAAGTTTTTAGCCAGTTTTAAGAGATTTTTCTTCGGATTTTCTGTATCGTAGAAGCTGGCATGAGTTGATTCAAGACTAAGAGCAATAAAAGCTATTTGGTTAAAAGGAGAAACTTATCTGGATGACAGAGCGTTATTCATGTAACACAAAATTGACTAGAAATATGACTTACGGAAATAACACTCTTTCTATCCCTGGAGCAATACAAACTCAGAGAAATTCCACGTTACCTTAAATTGCAGCATATGGTCGCTGTGATACTTCACCTCCAGGCGAAGGGTGCTGATGGGAGACTTTGATTTCTCATAGGCTTGGAGGTTGCTGGTGCTGAAGGTGAGATTGGCCACCACACCCGATGACGTGTATTCTACGTCACCAACAGAATAAGGGTGGGCAGGGCTGCTATAGTAGCAGTACGGAACATCTGAATCGGAGGTATCTTCCTGCGGGTGGAAACACGATGAGGGAATTAGTTGATCATTGTCTTTTTTTCCCCAAAAAAAAGAGCTTGAAGTCTCTATGGTCTCT
This sequence comes from Opisthocomus hoazin, assembly GCF_030867145.1. Taxonomy (NCBI): domain Eukaryota; kingdom Metazoa; phylum Chordata; class Aves; order Opisthocomiformes; family Opisthocomidae; genus Opisthocomus; species Opisthocomus hoazin. The sequence continues at coordinate 211,707 of NW_027448968.1, forward strand.
ATGGTCTCTGGCTGTTTTGGACACTTTCGAGAGGAGGAACCCAAAATTTATTAGGGATGTCAGATGAGAACTCTCCATCAGCTTTTACAATTTACAATGCCAACTCAGAAGTGTGGTTTGTCTATCAATCATCTCCTCATAGCAAGTTTAAATTCACTTTCCTTTTCTTCTAGAACTGAATAAACGCGCAAATTATTCTGAAGTTATTTTTGGTTAACACGTTATCTTCCCACCGCCACATAATTACGATTTCTCCTGAGTATTTGTAAAAATGAAATTACGCCTGCTCACCGCGTCTTAATTCCTTCATTTCACCTTCTGTCACCAAATTCAAAGCCCCTTTTGACTTAAGAAAAGCTTGAAAATATACCAAGTTCATAACCTGACCGGAACGTGCTTCCACATGTGGAGCCGTTTTCAAATATCTTAAATTATAAAAATATTTCTAATCACATGACAAATCTAAGTAAGTTTATCAGCCTTTTCAACCTGTTGTTCCTTCAGCTGTGCCTACCAGGACTTCATCCTGAGAAGACACATCCAAGTTTTAAAATGAAGATTTTTTGGGAATGACGGACTAACGGCATTTGCAGGAGGACTCAAAAGAGCGTTCCCATGAGGGAATATATGCTGGAGTATATTTACAGCCACGTGATATTCAGAAATAAAAATTATCCAGTAAAAAGCTTCAGTATCAGGCATTACGATTTGGGTATACCTGATAACCGGGGACACAACCAGTGAAGTTCACAGAAGGGTGAAACTTTCCTTGAGGTTCAAGAATTTCTTCTTATTCCTGATTCTAGGGGAATCAGGTTTATTTCAATGCATTCATTTATTTATTTACTATTATTTGCTTAAATTCATTTATTTTTCAATGAGTATAAGCATAACGTAAAGCAAAAAGACACTCACACACCCCCTAAAAAAAAGACCTTGCACATCCCAGCTGCAGAGGCAGAGCTGCATGAAGATGGTGACCTCAAGTTTATTCTACATTTTACAACTCTAGTATTATTTTTTACCATCTTCTCAAAAATGCCCGTGTCTTCCTCTATTTTTCACTTCCTTCAGAAGACCAGAAGGTGTTGAAAATGACACTAAGTTCAACAAACTGCCTACTTTTCTAAGTCGTCAGAGGGACAGACAAATCAGACGGTTTCTTTTGTTGTAAAAAAAAATAAAAAAATAAAGCTACTGTTCTTAACTTTCTTTTTCCCAATTTGATTTTCACAGATTTTTGCTTACGATCCAGACACAGCCGAGCTGTTCGCAGTTCTCCTTGGACGCGTCCAGACCGGGATGACAATCGTATTTCTCATTAACACTGGTTCCCAGAGTCCACCGCAATGAGTAAGATTTTCCCAGTTCCAGCTGGAGTCCTTGTATGAGAGCGACCTATAAATATTACACAAATGACAGTGCCCAGGTGGCCAAGAAGGCCAATGGCATCCTGGTTTGTATCAGGAATAGGGTGGCCAGTAGGAGTAGGGAGGTGATCGTGCCCCTGTACTGGGCACTGGTGAGGCCACACCTCTAGTACTGTGTTCAGTTTTGGACCCCTCACTACAAGAAGGACATTGAGTTGCTGGGGCGTGTCCACAGAAGGGCAACAAGGCTGGTGAGTCGTCTGGAGAAAAGTCTGATGAGCAGCAGCTGAGGGAGCTGGGGCTGTTTAGTCTGGAGAAGAGGAGGCAGAGGGGGGACCTTATTGCTCTCTACAGCTACCTGAAAGGAGGTTGTAGTGGGGCAGGTGTTGGTCTCTTCTCCCAAGTAACTAGCGGCAGGACGAGAGTCAGTGGCCTCAAGTTGTGTCAGGGGAGGTTCAGATTGGATATTAGGAAAAATGTCTTTGCTGAAAGAGTGGTCAGACATTAGAACAGGCTGCCCAGGGCAGTGGTGGAGTCACCATCCGTGGAGGTGTTCAAAAAAACATGTAGATGTGGCACTTCAGGACGTGGTTTAGCAGGCATAGTGGCGTTGAGTTGATGCTTGGACTTGACGATTTCAGAAGTCCTATCCAATCTTAATGATTCTATGATTCTATGATTCTAAACTAGCAGACCAGTTGCATACTTTATTCTTTGGGAAGAAGTTCTGGATTGGCACAAGAGAGGCTTGATTGTTTCAGTGGCTCTGGAAAGGTGAAAATAGAAAAGCGAGAAAAGGAATTTTAATGAACTTCGGTTTTAATGGATTTTAATGAAGTGTATCCACATCTCCAGGACTCTCATCATTTCATGAGCCACTGGGCTTACAGGAGTTTGAAGCGGAAAGGCAGTTATGTTGTTAGCCAGCAAAAACAGTAGGTAGGTGTCTGTCAGGGATCTCATCACATGAGCACATTCTTATTTTAATAGCATTGCCCAGAAGCTAATGAAAGTAAAAATTAATTTTTTTTAAAAAAGAAGAAACATCTGAAAACATCGAGTCTTCTGTCTTTACCAGTGGTTCTGCCCCTTCAACAGGAAAGAGAAACAGCAGTGTAATTGTCACAGAGATAAGGTTTCTGCACTAGATATGATCGCTCAGTCATTTTCCGTTCGGTGTGAGCTTGCAGACCCAGTCTGAGCTGTTCTTGGCCACTCTTTTCTGCCAGCAATGCTGGAAAGTAGTAGAAAGCTCCATTTACAATCATTGTTAAAAAATCTTGATGCCCGTCCCAGCACAGGAGCTGAGCACCTGAGGGTGGGAGAAATGCAGGGGCATGTGGTGGATCGAATCCAAGAGGAAAGAGGTGGGACAGAGGGAACTATCCCACTGTGGGAGGTGGAGAGCAGCACAGTCATCCGTGACAAGGTTCAGAGCCCTCCTGTTGAGCTGCAGGCAGCAGGGAAAAAATCAGTGCCCTCGAAAAAGAGAGGGTTCATCATAAAGACATGAGACCAGACCTGTCACTACTGACAGAATCGCACAGAATCGCAGAATGGCGGGGGTTGACAGGGAACTCTGGGGATCATCTAGACCAACCCCCTGCCAAAGCAGGGTCACCTGCAGCAAGCTGCACAGAACCACATCCAGGTGGGTTTTGAACCTCTCCAGAGGAGACTCCACAACCCCATCAGCAAGGTGCCTGCCCTTTGACTTCTGTAGGGCTCAGCACCCCTTAAGCATGGTTATTTTTAGCTGAAAGAGCCACAACTGCTGCTGATAGAGAAGCTGACAGGGCTGATGGTTTGCGGTTGCATATCTTCCCTTGTGTCTCTAACTAACAGCCCTCGTCTCCATCCATCCCATTGGCCCCCGTATGTGCAGCAGCTGCTGATGTACCCATCTTGTTGATGCTGCTGGCAGCCTAGATCTGTCAGAGGAGGAGAGGTAAGCCATGAGGGCAAAGGTGGATCAGATCAGAGGATATAAAGTGAAGGGGGAAAGGCAACGTGACACCAGTGAGCAGAACAGGTCCAATTCAGGGAGGAGTACCTCTGCTCCTAAATTGCCCTCAGACTGGGAATTCCTTCATTCCTGGGAATGCCTGGACCACACCCGAGTCCCCAGAATATTGAGCAATGCAGAGCATCCTCCCCAAAACCATGCCGTGCATGTGGGATGGTGGCAGCTCAGGTTGGCAATACCTCATCATCCCTACCCCGGATCCTCTGAATGCAAGATGGGAGCTCAGACTGCATTGACTGCAAAAGTCTACATCATCTGGAGGGCCTCCTATGAGCCTTTTCACCTGTCGACAGCAAGCTTGTTGCAAGCCAGGTGATTTACCAAGAAACTCCATAATGAAGATGACACAAGTGCTTGTCCTATGGCCCTGATTAGTTAAAGTGGTATTTGATCTCGGGATTACCTGGATCGCATCTTTGCTGAAAGGCATCTCACCTGCAGCCTCTCCTCTGTCTCAGTGGAGGAGGCAAGAAGGAAGAAGAGAAGGATCATTTCTGTTCTCCTTTGACTTTAAAATCCGAACCAACTTTAAAACTGGAAGTTGATGTCAGTCAAGATGTGTCCTGGAGTCCTTTGCAGCTTCCAAATGATCCAAAAATGCCCCCTGTGCAACTCCTGGTGCCAGCCCAGTTCTTGTGCAATGCAAGAGGAAGCTGTGGAAACCATTGTTGTTCTATCTGAGGGCGGATGTGCCTTCCCCCTTATGCTGCAGGTGACTAGACTACAGACATCTCTAGGCTTGGCAAACTTGGGCTGGTCACAGGCACGATGGGAACGAGGGAAAAACAGAAGGGAAATGTTGGATCCTGTAGTCTGGGAAATGGGAACAAGGATGAAGGACTTTGCTACAGCTGATCCTCTTTGTCACTCTTTATGAGGAAGACACCTAAGGTAAGACAGAGTAGGTAGCAGCCACCTTCTGTCCCCCGACTCCAGGGAAGGATGAGGTGGACTATCATTGATGGGTAAAGAGACAGCCTAAAGGTGATCTAGAGCAGATGGGGAGGAAAAGATCTCTGAAAACACGATGACAACCCCAAGACATGCAACATCCAGGGTGTAGCTTCCCCCAGTCTCCCAGCTGTGGTTAGTGGCTTCTGCTTCATTGCTCAGCACTTCCTCTGACTGCCCCTCTGACCATCCAGCTCGGGTCAGACAGATGGAAAAGGCAGGACAGAGCCATCAGGCGGCACGCTGCTCTTCTTGACGGGCCTGCACAGAGCCCTCGGCAACCCCTGGATTGTGGTGCCATGATCACCTACCACCTCGTGACATTCCGCAGTGAGTCTCTCATCCCTTGCTTTACCTCTCTCTCCTCTCCTCTCCTCTCCTCTCCTCTCCTCTCCTCTCCTCTCCTCTCCTCTCCTCTCCTCTCCTCTCCTCTCCTCTCCTCTCCTCTCCTCTCCTCTCCTCTCCTCTCCTCTCCTCTCCTCTCCTCTCCTCTCCTCTCCTCTCCTCTCCTCTCCTCTCCTCTCCTCTTCTTGTCTCCTCCATGCATATGTTTATCTCTCATTTTCCCTCTTCTCTCATTTCTTCCCCTCTCCCTTCTCCATTCTTTTCCTTTCTCTCATCTATAGTCCTTTTTCTGCCTTACATATCTCTCAAGTCCTCCCTTTTCCTGCCGTCATCTCTTCTTTCTCCCTCTCTCCTTTCTGGCTTTCAGTCCAATCTTCCCTCCTGTCTTGCACCCTCCACTCTATAACCATGCTTGTCTCCTCTCCTCTCCTCTCCTCTCCTCTCCTCTCCTCTCCTCTCCTCTCCTCTCCTCTCCTCTCCTCTCCTCTCCTCTCCTCTCCTCTCCTCTCCTCTCCTCTCCTCTCCTCTCCTCTCCTCTCCTCTCCTCTCCTCTCCTCTCCTCTCCTCTCCTCTCCTCTCCTCTCCTCTCCTCTCCTCTCCTCTCCTCTCCTCTCCTCTCCTCTCCTCTCCTCTCCTCTCCCCTTCCCTCCCCTCCCCTCCCCTCCCCTTCTGTTAGACCCTCAGTAATCAAACACTGTAACAGGCTTCATTCAGAGGTGGTCAACACATCACCCATGTCAGTGTTTAAAAGGAATGTGGACAACGCCCTTAATAACATGCTTTAACTTCTTTTGATCAGCCCTGAAGTTCTCAGGCACTTGGACAAGATGATCATTGTAGGTCCCTTCCAATTGAAAAATATTATTGTATTGTATTGTATTGTATTGTATTGTATTGTATTGTATTGTATTCCATTCCATTCCATTCCATTCCATTCCATTCCATTCCATCTATTCTATTCTCATATTTCCACCAGTGGGTTGATGCAGTTAGCTGTGTCCTATCTGCTGGATATCCATATTTGCAGGAAATTAAGAACACTTCGCTGAAAACACATTGCTGTGCTGGTGCTGGAGAGCAACCCAACACACGATCTTCATTGTGGCAAAACAGTCTGGCTGTAAAATATCAGTTCAGCCATATTCTTTCATTTTCCCTGGTGTAGATGTTAGGAAAGCAGATGTGATCAGCTGTTCTCCTGCCATTTTCGGTCTAGCTGGAGAACCAGACTAGGAGTGGTTCGTCCCAGGTTGGGGGTGAAACAAATTTACGATCTGTCTAACTAAGATCTATCTCAGGCCAAAACTGAGCTCCAGGACTTCAAATGCTCAGGTCTGTTTCCGTCTCGCCTCTGTTCAGCACTAAGTTTTCAGCATCATCAGTGGGGGCTGAAAAGATGGACAGTACACCTGCATGCATCCTCTTCCTCTGTTCCTCTCACCCCATTACAAAGGTCACTACATTCAAGCGCTCGGGGTGGGGAGACACTTTTCAGTAGAGAACAGCTGATTACATCTGCTGCCTCACACTTGTAACGGCAAAACCACATTACCCAACTGCATCTTTCATCTCGCTAGTCCAGCCCTGTTTCTCACATTGCTGGGCTCAGAGTCCTGCTCCCCGCTGCTGCTCGTTCCCATACTCCCCATTCCCTGGACTCCCAAGGTTGTTACCAGAGAGTCCTAAGGGTCTGCGAGAACTTGGTGTTAGCTGAGACCTTAGCCTGAATTTCCATATTGGCAACACTTGCACGACACTGAGCTCCTTGACTCAAATGCAGGGTAAAGGAATCTCTAGGGCATGACCAACAGAAGTCAAGGCCAAAATTCAGGTTCTTAGATTACTCTGAAGTTGCCCAAGTCTGAGCTTTTTTTTCTGAGAAGCAGAAAGGAAGAGGGCAAATGTTTGGGGACGTGCTGCCCTCTCTCCATGGAGAGACAGAAATGTGATGAATGGAGCTGGAGATGTTAGCAGCTTGGCGATTGCTGGCATCTCATGTCAATGCTACAGGATCCAAGGAAGAGACTGCTAAGGTCTAGAAGATGATTGTTTTTTTCACATTATCAAGAAAAAATACACCAAACTGGAAAAAAAACAAACCAAAAAACCCACAGCATGAACAAGTTTTCCGTTTTTCTTTTGCTTTAGGAATGGTGAGGTTCTTATTTCCTCCACTGTACCTCTTGGAAGTCCATTTGCAAAGCAGTCAAAGTATTTCTTAACCAGGACATCACAAGTTTAAAAACAAGACTTTGCATCTGGATGACTTGCGACACTTCCCTGTAGATATCAAAGGGGAAGAAAAGTGGCTTTGCCAGTGTAGTTTGATATTTATGAGTAGAGACATGAGAGATCAGGGTGGGGTGGGAGTTCACCAGATCCAGAGACACCCTGAGCTCAAACACAAATGCTATTCAGGGAATTGTGGCGACACAGCCAACTGATTTTGGGCTTACCTATTATATTTGAGTCAGAATTTTTTCCTCTTGGGTGGACGGGGGTGCAGTCCTATACTGATGTCCAGTGCAGGGCTGATGGGACGGGTTACTGTTCCCAGGCCAGGAACAGAACCCAAGATCCTGGATCCTTTCCTAGCTCTGACTGTGATGGAGCGAGTTTTCTTCAAAGCAGCCCCTATGGTACTGTTTTGGATTTGTGACCATCTCATAGCTGGCCAGAAACCCCAAAGATTCCTTTCTGCAGCCCAGTATACCATGCGAGGAGACCTCACGCTCATCCTGTCCTGCACCCTGACTCAATGCCTCCCTTCTCCCCTGCTAGGACCTATGATATTTCCCTTCCTCCCTAACCCTGTAAGGACTTCAACAGCCCCGTTTTCTTTAAGTTTCAAGATCTTGTTTTCTACTGCCGATATCAATCAATTTCTTGGCAATCACCAAATCACTTCTAAGAGAACAAATAATCTCATCCAACATGTGCTGCTTGTAACTGAAAGATAAGCTCAGGGACACGTTGAGTTTTGTAGGGTGTTTTTCCCATTGGCATCTGAAATTGTTTTCACAGGTTTTCTTGGTGGTCGATCTAGGCTTTCTGTGTGACGGTGGCACAAAAAGGAACCCTGAGATGTACGAATCCATTGCACTGGGGAGGGGCTGCCCTCTTGACTGATGGCCAAAAGGGGCAGGACTTCTTTGGGAAGTTGCTGCATAAATGACTTCTTTACTCTCCTTTTTGCAGGCTCCTTTCTCTTGTCGTCTCAATGTTGCTGTCTCACAGCTTTCCTCCATCTGCTACTGTTGACTGTGTCCTCTGCAGGTAAGTGCAGCTATTCCTCTCACGAAATGGTCTCCAGCTGAAATGCACCTTTGACAATGAGGTGCAGAGGAGTTGTGTTTTGTAAAATGGAGGGAAAAGGGATGTCTCCCTTTCCTTTTCTCCTCAGAAAGTTCCCTCCCGTCCTCCAAATCCTTTCCTTCTTCCTCAGACCCTCTGCCAGCCCCTACCATCTCCACAGACCCCAGTTATGATGTCTATTATGAAGGAGAACGTTTTGCTGTCGTATGCAATGCTCCGAAGGAGAGGAAAATAGGGGGATTTCAGTTCTTCAATCAAAGCGGGCAGAAAATTAACCAAAGAGCACCTCACGCCTTCCCAACAGCCTGGCTCCAGCTCACAGCAGCAGAAGCATCTGCTGGGGAGTACACGTGCATGTACTTTGTGGAGGAGTTGGGACAAGAAGTTCCTTCCAAAAGAAGCCTCCCTCTTTCAGTGAAGGTTCAGGGTAGGTTGGTCTTGTCTGCATGGCTTGGGTACCATCAATCCAGACACCGCATGTCTCCCTTTCGAGAGTCATCTTGTTTGATGGCCCTGTGCTTGGGTTGCCAATGGACAGAAGAAGTTGCTGTGTCTTCTCACAAGCTCCTTTTGTGCTCCTGGTTTTCTCTGAGCAAGTAGGAAGAAGTTGGCCTAACAGCTGTGTCACCTGCAAGAGGTCTTACAGCAGTGAGCCTCCCCACGCCTTTCATTGGGGTTTGGGGTGTATTACAGGCCTTCCTACTTTGGGCATGTAAAAATGCTTCTTTTCTGCACTTCAGTGAGGACAAAGAAATCGCTTAAGCTCTTTTGATTTCTTATCTCTGGGAATCATCTCTTTTCATCTGCCCATGGTTCCAGAAGGGCATGGAAAAGAGAGCCACGAGTGACCCCAGAAGCTGTTCTGTAGTCCAAGGCTCTGTGTTTGCCCCAGTGGTAGTCAGCAGAACAATTCACCGCTTTTGCAGTCCCTTTGTTGGGTCCGAGTAGTTACATTGTGAAAGATCATGGGTTTTGCGCACAGGTCCTGATGTAAATAGATAGCTGATTTCTCTTTTCCTTTTTTTTTTCTTGTATTCCCTCCCTCGCCAGCTGCTCCTGTGGCCCCATCTCTGTCCTTGGATCCTCAGCAGCAGGTCTATAGATCCGGGAACTGTGTCAAGCTAGTTTGCTCCATTCCCTCATCTTCAGGTTATGTTAAAGAAGTGCAGTATTATGCAGACTTTGGATTTCAGGTTTCCATCCCAGTATCCAACGTGAAGAACTACAGCTATGACCTTGGGATCATGGGAGAGGAGCTCTCTGGCTCTTACAGTTGTGCCTATTTTGTAATTCAGTCTAGACGTCTCGTTTGCGCAGGATGGAGCCGTGGCATCCATGTCAAAGTGAAAAATGAGTTTTCAAAGCCTTCTCCACTACAGCATATAGTACCTACTGATACACCATTAGGTAATTCATTCCCTGTTTGCTTGTCTGTGAATTCATCCATGAGTCTCATGTCCACCCCCTCCTGTCCTAGGACCATCCATCTCTCTGCCTCAGTCTCTCTATCCATCTCTAAATGAGCTCATTGCCATACCTGCCCATCTTTTTTAAACAAAAAGAAGGAGAGATGCTGGAGAAAAAGATCTCAATGAAAAGACTGTATCATCACCTTCTCTGGCTTTTTTGGGGGGGTCAAAGGTTCATTGTGGTAACGTTACCACTGATTCCTTCCCAGGCCATAATGTCAGCTGGATTCGAGAGATCGTTACTAGGGATTCATTCTTTACCATCAATGGACTCATCTTTTTCTTCTCCCACCGCCTAATGAAGAGAACAGGTAAATATTTCACTTTCATTAATTCTTGGACTCCTGCAGTTCATTTTCTTTGCCAACAAAAAAACCTAGTGTGACTGTTCTTCCACCTTAATTTCCACCGAATAATTAAAATTTTCCAAAGAAAAAGAAGGAAACAAAACCCCATTTTGTTCACAGCTGCTTTAGGAGTTTGTTCTGGATAGAGAAAATGAACAGGATTGCTCCTCACCCTTCTCCCTGCTTTGATCCCCAAATTTATCTCCCTTAGAAGACCAGGACTAAAGAGAAGGCATGTCACATGCTGCTGTTTCCCTCATTTGCAGATTGGGAAGAGGGATTCTGCATGGACTAGAGAGAGGAATGAGAAGAAGAATCCCCTAAAGGTTTTGCTCCCTTTAGCTAAGGCAATCTGTACCCTCGGGCCGTGCCTGATTTCTCGTTGTCTGCCAGAGCATCCCCAAGAGGCAGAAGTGGTGCCTCTTCAACCAGCATTGCTTCGGCTGCTCCTTTCCCCTGTGCAGATCCCCGTGCCTTCCAACCTGCCTCGCGTTTCTCTGAATAAAGCTGGATGTTGTGTTTGAGTCTTGTGTGTTTCATTGAAAGATGCATGAGTCCATGTTCTTTCCCAAAGGGCGTGCTTGTCTTTGTGTGCACGTGCGTGTCGCTGCTCCATCTCACCAGTAATCCCACCAAGTTCCTATTACACCTGGTTCTTATTTGCATCTGAAAGGGACTGGAGAAGCAATGGATGCAGACAGAGGAAGGATGAGAAGAGAGAAGGTGGAAAGATAGTCCCCAAAGCAGAACAGGTCCTTTGGTGAGTCATCTACCCAACAACCTCTGCTGTCACTCTGTCTCCTTGCCTGACATTGTCCCTCTCCTCCTCACCGCTATAGCATCCAGTGGTTGCAGTGGGTGCCGGGAGAGCCACCACAGAGGGGGCAGGTGATTGTGAGGGGAATCTCCAGATGTCTGGGATCTCTGGAGAGCAGTGATGGGGCCTGAGACGGAGGCACTGAGAAAACGGGGCAAC